>NW_019416443.1:482663-550172 GCF_000390285.2 Anoplophora glabripennis
TAACTTGTAAAAAATACAGTGGCGTAGGTTTTTTTATAAAAATGGGGTGACCCCTGTCCAGTTGTACACCACTGGTTAAACCTTTAGAGCTCATATTTTAGGGAATGCAAGGCCTACTATCGTACATTATTTGTACCAAATTTTATTGAAATCGGTTAATACATTCCGGAGATATAAACAAAAAATATATTTTTTTTAACAACTTCAACACCCTGTATCTCTAAAACGAGGCCGTTCCAGACTTATGTTTATAAGGCAAACTGCTATTATTTTAAAGAGATCTATCTGTCCTCGAAGTTTCCTGCATAAAATTCGGACCACCCTGTATTACCATATAATTACCATACGATTGTCAAGTTTTTTGTTTAAAATCGCATAAATAAAGCATAATAAAGCATGTCGTAAAATATCTAGAAATTTATAATTATAATCAGGATAATCGCTTAATTTATCTCGAATCATGTTTAAAGTAGGAACTTTATTTTCTTTATATTTTGTATTTTTCCGTTTCCTCTTTGTTTGATCAATCAAGGATTAATCCTTCTTTAATTACGCGATAAATTATCGTTTTTGATATTTTAGTTAATTCGTTAATCCGTTTCCTAACTTTTTTATCACATTGTTTACTATTTTCAATTTTCAAACATTCATATATATTTAATATAATTCGTAGACTTTTTACGTGTAAATCTTTGTTTTTAAACTAAGTTTGTTTCGATACTTTCGACAAAAACCAGTTCCACTATTTGAGGATTTTCTCGAGTTATTTCGTTATCCTCCGATTCAAAGAGTCTTCAGAGAGCCAAGCTAAATTACTAGATAATTACATATAACATTTATTTTAATAATTATTACCCTTTACGGGTTACGATATGAACAAATAATAATATCAACTAATAAATAATAATACGTATTATACCAACAACATACCGCATCAAGCAATGCTCTGCACTGCACTGGCAAAGCGGCAAAGCTAAGTGAACCTGTGTATCATACAAAAAAATTATTTACGACCTAGTGGACCAATGCAGGTTTGCTTTGATGACCAGCGCACCGCCGTCAATTCTACATCAGGCGGACTAGTTTACGAATACCGGACTCGCCGAATTGCTATTCGAGTATAAATTACGAGACACATCATGGTCAAAGCATAAGAAGAAATTTCAGGAGAAGTGCATACGGTCCTATGCTTTAAGATTTACAGGTTCCAATTGACATCGTAACAACTATACAATTGAAGTGAAAATGGTATATTTTAAATTTTTGTAACAGTTCGACTTATTTCATTTGGGTGGTGAAGGTCAGGTACGTAGTGGCTCACTGTAGGAGGGCACCGTGGAAATCATTGTAAGTTCTCGTAAAAAGGAGCATGCATCAAAATTTCAAACAAAATTCTAAATGCGCAAAGAAAAGAAGTTGTAAATAATAAAATAATGCATAAATAAATACATCTCTACGTAAATAGTTGTCTTAATGCAATCAAAGGTATAGTCCAGGAAAGTTAGTCATAAAAAGACGGAATAAGTGAACTTTTTACTCTGAGATTTTTTTTATAGAAAAGTGTAGTCAGAAAACATGTCACACTTTTATATAAGTAAACGATTTTTGGTAAATCGATTTTTTTTACGAGTTCTACCAGCAGTTAAAATAAATGACTCAACTTTGTGAACACCCTGTATACATATACATGATTTTTCGCGTTTTTTGTCTAAAAAATGCCAATATCTCAATGAGGATGCATTTTTTCGAAAAAAAGCTTAATCAAAAATAAATTTCCTATAAAATTGCTCCTATGAAAAATTTCGATTTTCCCAATAA
Organism: Anoplophora glabripennis; assembly: GCF_000390285.2. Taxonomy (NCBI): domain Eukaryota; kingdom Metazoa; phylum Arthropoda; class Insecta; order Coleoptera; family Cerambycidae; genus Anoplophora; species Anoplophora glabripennis. The sequence continues at coordinate 484,482 of NW_019416443.1, forward strand.
TTTTCCCGTATATTTTTTAAATGAAGTAAAGATTATGTGAAAATTAATGTTTTCGAGCTAAAATAATGGTCAACTCATTTTTAAATAACAAACAAAAGTGAAAGAAAATTGCGGAAAATTCTTGGAAAATCTTATATAATTCTCCGATGTTTGAATATTTATGAGCATTAAATATATCATTTTATAGATTTTCGAGGTTGTATATTAGGAATTATGCGCTTTTTAATATTTTCCAGAAAAATCTATTTTCTTTGAAATTGTTTTGCGATAGCGATGAAGCAGTTTTACATAAGAAACCTAGATAAGGAAGTCCATGAAAAATTTTAAAAAATAATAAATAAAATGTTTTTAATTATAAATAAATAAAAAAATTATATTGTAGATGAAAATTTATTCTCCTTTTTTAGGTACAATACAAAAATCTAAATATTTCCCAAAGAAAAAAAATATCGTTCCATTTAAAATTTCCCAGAAAAATTAAGAACTAGGTTAGGTTTTAACATATCGCCATTTTGTACCTTTATTAATAAACTTTTTGCCATCACTAAAACATTTATTAAATCTGTAAGGTATTGTAATTTAAATAAACCTAATTCCAAGAAAATCCATTAAAACAATCCGAAAATGCAGCATTTTTTCAAATTAATAACAAAAACTCATCCCACCTCTTTATTTATCGAGAAAATACAAAATGTCACTTGGAAAAGTTTTAGGAAATCAACTATTGATTAAATCTGATAAAACATATATCCACGTTAATAAGGCATTTTTTCATAGTCAATTTAAAAAAATTCTTGATGAGTTGCGCCCTCTTGCGAAGATTTACGGAAAATTAAAATATTCTGTGAAACTTCCATGTCGACTTTTATTATAAGAATTTTTTCCCCAAACTTATAGGACCAATAGGTTCCCATATACAGCAGGTGGCCGGCCTTAATCAAACACCCTCAAAACCTACACTTTTCTATAAACATTTTTTAGAGTAAAATAGTTCGCTAATAGGCAATATATCCCGATTGTACTTTTAGTTCCTACCACTATCTCCTCTAAGTTATTATACAGGGAGTCTCAAAAATACCGGAATTCCCCGAAAACTTTTCAAGATTGAGTACCATTAAAAAAGTCTTAGACACAAGTCGCAGGATATTATGAAACCAATATATTGGTGACCTTGAATTTAACCTTGACCGTAAGTCTCAAGGTCAAACCAAAATCAACCTAAAAATATGAAATGTAACCTTGTATCTTTTATGCTAGCAATCGAAAGATCGAGATCGAGCCTAATTTTACATTCGAATGCAGGGACATAATTTTTTCCAGTGTGTCCTTGCGGGTCATCTGTAGGCCAAACTCATTTTTCTCTGAATAACTCGACAAAAAAGTTCCAAGCAAAATTCATAGGATCCTCGCACATCAACGGACAAAGCGGAGTCACTACTGCGCAAGCCGCGGTCTCTTCTCCCCACTGACGTCACGTACGAGACCGACTTTTCGCGCTCGCCCCGTATCGACGCGTTGCGTCACATTTCGATACTCGTCCGGTTAATTTTAAAGCGAAGCGTGTATCGGGTTACACCGTGCGCCTGCTTTGCACACCGTTCTAAAATTAAAACACCCTTCAGCAGAGTTCGAGTTCATTGAAAATGCCAACGCGTGCGCAGCCAAATATAACCAACTTAAGTGTCATATTATGTTTCAGGCGGTACGAGGAGGCCTTTGGCGGCCAGCGGACGCGGCCGCAGGTCAGTAACACCGCATTTAGGGGTAGTATGGGCTAACTGTTAGGATGGGTCCCTTTCCATTCACATTTCTGCTGTACAGTGCATACTTAAGTATGTAAATAGTTTTAAATAAAGGAAAGGTGTTGAATAGGAAAAACTTTCTTATTTTTCATTTTATCGAAAAAAATTACTCTTGATAAAAATTTTTACTAGTTGTTAAGGTAATAGATAGAAAAGTTTAACATTTCTTGTACTTGGTGTTCTAAAAATTGAAAAAACTTTAAATGGTATAAAGTAAATTGCACTTATTTGTGTAGATGTGGAAATAAATTGCTAGGAAAAGTTGTTCAAACGAAAAAGGCAGTCTTTAACACCAATTTTCGAAAAAATCGGCCTATTTTTATTTATTTGAAATCTTTAAATTTATTTTATACAAATTGAATTATTCCAAATTAACAATTCAATCTTGTTCCAGTAGGCGTTGATTTGACAATTCGCTGTTATAATTTATTAGCCACCGGCATTGTCAGGTTAAAATGCTTACTTTACAGCAAAAAAATTATTTATAGTCCAGTTGGTAGAGGTTCGGCCTGTGTCAAACCTTGATAACCCGGAAATAACTACACAGGCCTACTTTAAATAATAAGTACAATAACAGGCTAATTTCCTATCAGGAAAAAAGTTATTAACAATTTAATGGTGAAAAAAATTTTTTTTAGTAGTTTTCTTTAAATAACTCAGCGGGATGACTTTGTACAAAAAAATGCTTAGGGCATGATTTTGTTCGTAATAAAAATAGCTACAAAATGGCGGTGGTCCGATTACGAAATTTGCAATAACAAAGCCGTGAGATTGAAAAAACGGGATAAAACGTCAATTTCTTAAAGTTGCTGTAAAAATGTCAATTATAAACAAAAAGTGATAAAACTTTCGAAAACTATAGTTCAATATACAGGGTAGCCCATCGAAAACGTACCGCAAGGCATTACAGTAGTAAAGAATTTTTCGGCAAAATCCAAAAACAGGACAAATTTGTTTCTGAGGGGGACAACTTTTGGCTCAAAAAGCATACCAAAATCTTCAACCCCCTAAGTGGGGGTGCTATCCCCTAAATTTTTTCAAATGGGAATGGGGGTCAAGTGGGGGGTCATTAGAAAGGGCTTTTAATTCTCTATACATCGATTCTTACTTTTTGAAAATCGATTCATTATTTTAGAAAATATGCAGCTTTGAAAATACGAACAATATTTTTGACGAGAAATGCGAAAATCGATTTAATTTTACTTCAAAACTTACGGTATTAGTCAAGTAAATGCTGAAAATGTTGTCCGCCAACTTGCATACAATGATACAGGTTGTCTTCAAACCGTTGTCGAACATTCTGGAGCACTTGCGGTGTTACTTCGCGACATACATTAATGATTCGTCCTCGCAGATCTTCCAAGGTATCAGGTGGAGTGCTGTAAACTTTGCTTTTAATGTGCCCCCAGAGAAAGAAATCTAAAGGATTTAAGTCGGGTGACCGAGGGGGCCACTCAATTGCACCTCTTCGTCCTATCCAGCGTCCTGGAAACGTCTCATTTAGGTAATTGCGCACATTGAGCGAGTAATGTGGAGGAGCTCCGTCTTGCTGGAAAATCAGTTCGTGTTCATTGTAAGCAGGGTCGTCCTCTATGATATTTGTTAGAGCTGGGTCGATGACATTTTGTAGTAAATCCAAGTACATATCGCCTGTCAAATTTCCAGGAAGGAAAAAAGGACCTACAATGGAATTTCCAAAAATACCTGCCCATACATTCAACTTCTGGGGGTGTTGGGAGTGTGTCTCATGGAAAATCCTTGGATTGGTATCAGCCCAGTAACGACAATTATGGCGATTCACTAAACCATTCAAGAAGAACGTACACTCGTCCGAAAAACACACATTAAAGAGGAAATTATCGTTTATCGCTCGTTCAGTCATTATTTCGCAAAATTGCAAACGACGATCAAAATCGTCTTCATTTAGCTCTTGCACTAGCCGAATCTTATAAGGATGGAATTTGTATTTTTTTAATATTCGTTGGACACTTGTACGACTCACTCCTGTCGCAGTAGCCAATTGCATTGTACTCAGCGTACTATCCATTGCCACTTGCCCCAATACCGCTATTTCCGTAGGTTCATTTAGTACCGGATTTTCAACCTGCCTCTTTTTGTTATGAACGGAGCCAGTTTCGCGAAATTTGGCCACCAATTCGCGAACAATTTTTCCAGACGCATGTTTCTCAGGATGCCGTTGGTTGAACAGTTCGGCGACCCGATTTCCGCATTCATTGTTTTTGAAAAAAAGCTCAATAATTTCTACTCTTTCTGGAATTGAGTACACCATAATTAATCAATTTAAAAGACTCGGCAGTATTGGTACTCTTCAACTACAAGTCACAAGACAGTTATCTAGCAACTTCTTGTGGCCTATCTAAATACGAAACAAAAAGCGGACAATTTTTTGCTCACCAAAATCAGGCTAAAGAATTCGCAAATCAGAAAAAAAAAAAGAATTCTTTTGAAGGAATTTACCAAGCTAATACCGTAAGTTTTGAAGTAAAATTAAATCGATTTTCGCATTTCTCGTCAAAAATATTGTTCGTATTTTCAAAGCTGCATATTTTCTAAAATAATGGATCGATTTTCAAAAAGTAAGAATCGATGTATAGAGAATTAAAAGCCCTTTCTAATGACCCCCCACTTGACCCCCATTCCCATTTAAATAAATTTGGGGGATGGCACCCCCACTTAGGGGGTTGAAGATTTTGCTATGCTTTTTGCGCCAAAAGTTGTCACCCTCAGAACCAAACTTCACCTGTGTTTGGATTTTGCCGAAAAGTTCATTACTACCCTGTAACGCCTTGCGGTACGTTTTCGATGGTCTACCCTGTATATACAATAATGACGCTAAAGCCGAAAATCAGGAGAGCAAAACTTTTTGTTCAATAAAGTGTTATACATTCGTTGGCATCTGAAACTTTAAAATAATGAGAGTCCCAAACACTCATCAGCATCTTGTAGGGGATGTTTAGACTTTAATTTAGGTACCTGGAAACATCAAAAATAACAATTTTTAACCCGGGAAACGGCCGTTGAAAATCGTCATTTTCGCATTTTTAGCAACTTAAATTGTTTATAACTTTAAAACTATCAAAGTTTTTAAGGACTGGCTCAGTATTCGGAATACCCCGAGTGAAAAATAGATACAATGAAGATAATTAAACATTTTGTTTAAAATCGAAAAAATAAAAAACTTTAACACCCTGTATATCGAAAACTAAGCATTTGTGGACCTACGTTTATAGGAAAAAAAGGCTTTGACCTCAGAAATACGCCCCTCAATTCTTTGTACTGAATTTTTAATCAGTCTGTATTGTCGATACTAGACCAGACTGTCTTTAAAAAGGTATTTTAGGTATGCAAGACTTACCGTTTGTTTTCTAAAGAAGACAGTAAATTAGTCAACAAAGGCTCACCTGAAACAAAAAAAATATTGATCAATGTCTGTTATGTGGATAAAGTTTATTGAAACTGATAAAAGTAAAACATTATTGAAACTGATAATAAGATACCATGTATTTGTTTACAAGAAAGTAGTTATTTTTTATTCTAGGTTAAGAAAATTATAAAGAAATCATTCAAAAATGTAAAAGTGATATTTTTTTCGAATTATAAGAATTGTCGAAAAAAAAGGACAAATTAATTTGACGTTTATGGTAGAAATAGGTATCGATTAGATTTTAGCATGACATTGGTAGGTTTATTATACAGTTTTCATACATCATTACAAGCCACGTCACCATTAATTTTGTTTGGAATTGTAATTTTATTTCCTTCACGTTGGCAAAGAAACTTCGGTAAAATTAAAAATAATTAAAACAATAAGAACAAGATTAGATTAAAGCACAATATTTTGTTTCACCGGTTGGCGATTGGTGTAATTTTTAACGAGATTTTATTCAACCAATCAGCGAATCGTTTATGAAAGCTGCTTAGAAATCAGACAAATAAAAATATCAAATAAAAGTATCAAAAGTTATTCATTTAATTTTCGTCCTCACTTGGGTTATACTTGCCATGTCGAGAAATTCTGTATACGTAAAAAAATAAAAATTGTATTAAAATATTACAACTCAAGTGTTTAAGTGTGAATGACGTCGAAAACGAAATGAATTTTTCGAGTGATGAAGAATCTTTGTCTCTTAAAAGTATTGAAAACCACTGTGTCGTAACTTAATCCTCAAAAATCTGCAAGGCCATATGGCCAATTTACTCTTTGTTAAAAGTTACTGTTATTTTCAACACTGACAAACGAAATAAGGAGCAATCGTTTATTAGCAAGAAATATGTCTTTAAAGGAAACAGTGCAATTACAGTTTTAAATTTAGTTTATTTAACATTTTACTGCAAACAGAATTGCTAGAGTAAAAAACATACTTTCTAACAACAATCTAATCAATCTAACATCAACAACGTAACCAATCTAAACGACCTAAAAATCTAAAAAATAACTAACTGTTATTGACCTGTCTTAAAAGATATGTATCAGAGGAATTAAAAATAATTGTTAAATAACTATTTTTATGCATTTACAAAGAGTGAACGCAAAAAACCTGTGATTTTCGCCCGTTTTTTCACAATTCGCAGATAATTTAAAAAAATACGTAAAAATATGTTTTTGGTTGCAAATTACTTGTCGTAAAAAACTGAAATGAGCACAGCTTTTAGTATTTTGAAAATTTTAAAAATCACCCCTACATAAGGGTTGAAAAAATGCCAAAAAATGAAAAATTTGAATATTACCAATTGATATAAAAACTATTAGCATGTGAATTAACTTAATATATTTTTTTGTAATTTTTACAATTATTTCTGATATTCTCTATTTTTGGGGATGATTCCACCCCCTGAGCGCGCTTAAGGGTGGATTTTCTAATTCAACATGCTTATTTCAGTCATGAGAATAAATCCTTCTTTGTATCAACGATCATTCGATAGAAAAATTCACATGCTAATAGTTTTTATATCTATTGGTAATATTAAATTCTTCATTTTGGGCGTCTTTTCAACCTCTAAATGGGGGTGATTTTTGAAAATTTTCAAAAAACTAAAAGCTGATCTCATCTTAATTTTTTACGTCGAGTAGTTTGAGACCAAAAACATATTTTTATCCATTTTCTTTAGTTGTCTGCGAATTGTGAAAAAACGGTCGATTTTAGATATATTAGTAAGGTAAGACCTTTTTTTAAGCAGAAAAGTTGAGGGAAAAGATTTTTCCAGCCCAAAGTAAAATATACCGTGGCACAAAAAAGTTTTGACAGTTTAAATGCGTCCTAATGGTCGTTTGTGGCGCCCTCTAGAAGATACAACGAAATCGTCGATAAATACGAATTTCTCAACCCTAAAAACCCCCTTATACGAAATTTCACGAAATTAGCTCGAACTAGTCGAAAAATATTAAAGAATATGTTATTTATTTTTTCAACTTCAACACCCTGTATCTCGAAAACTAAGCGTTTATAGGCAACAATGTATATGGCTTTTCCCCATAAATTTTCGTCGTAGAATCTAGTGGTAAAGTTTGGTCCATTCTTTAAGGGACCCCTGTATAAATTCTCACATTAAACCAACTACATACCTAATATATTTAAATAGAAATATATATTTCCAAGAAAACGTATATTTTTCAATAAATCAAATAAAACATTTACGAAATATGAAAATTTTGGTTAGAAATTGCACCTTCATTTTCTGCAGTGCGTCAGTGTTTAACCTGGACCCGCCCAAAACGAACCACCCTGTGCAGAGAAACGGCCCGAAGGGTATGACAGCTCCATATAAACTGACATATTATCCATTGTCCCCGTACAGCGGAGTCCTTATTCACCCATTATGAATAAATTACTTTTACGGCCCATTCCGTACAATAAATCCGCTTAAGTGGGCCAGATTTATTTTTCTAAGGAGAGAACGACAGGCATTATTCACGCCATTTACCGTGGAATTTCCCCGAGGGCGCGCCTCCCCCTACGTCCTGCCCTGTCAAATTTGAACGGCGCATTTATTCACTTATAACTTTACGGCCGCCCGGCGAACTTTCCTCGTAAAAATAATTACTCTAGTTCTAAATTTTATATTGCCGGACGGGCGCTGAGGTGTCGTCCGATGAATTATTCAGATCGTCGCCGCCACTGGAATTAATTGAAGAAAAAATTCCGCCGCCGTATCGCCTCGTTTGATCCTTCAGGTTCTCGTGGAAAAAACGTGTTTTGTCACTTATTAGGGAGCTCGGAAATTGGTACACATGATTCGTCTTTGGCGTCAGAAGCCATAGGCGGGGTCGAGGAAATTTTTTTTATAATAGGCCTGTATTTAAAAACATAATTACTAGCAGTAACGGCGGTGACAACATTTTTAACAGCAAGACGATGTTTCGCGTTATATTAGCTATGTCCTGTCCAAATTTGGTTAGTGCAACTCAGCCGGTTTCGAGAATTCAATACCTATGTATGTTTTCATAAACACACGTAAAATACACCGCATATAAAACTTTCCACCTGAACATTTTGTTTAATATGAAGTTTTGAAAACATTCCAAAAACATGTCGATTTTTAATTTGAGGGGGACATTTACATCATTACTTATTTTGTAATTGCCACTCCAACTTTGAAATTTCAAATGGCGATACAGGGCGTGTGATACATCGTTTGAAAGCTCTTTTGATACTGACTTTGAATCCGTAAAAAAATTTTAAAAAATCGTTATTCGTTTTCAAGGAAAAAAACATTGAAATTAAATTTTTGGAATTTTGTATTTTTACATTTAAAATTGTTTTATTTCAATTTATAGCATGTGTTAACACCTGAAAAGATTTCCATACATAAAAACAATTATTAAACTACAAAAAAGTTTTTACTTCAGATGATAAAAACAATAATATATTAAACGTAAAGAATGTTGAAGTTCTTATCATAATTTTTTATGAATTCCATTGCATTCCATTCCATTTTACCTTTTTGTTTGACATCATTTTATTGGCAATGTGTTATTGTTGAAACCATTTTCAATTGTATCAAATCTCAAATTCCGCTTACAATCAAAGTGTAACTTTTACATTGATCAATTTTTCATTATGGTGTTGCGTTATCTGAAAAAGTTGAAATATTTTTTTTTACGGAAAACAAAATGAATGTGCTAGAGAAACTGCTCGAATTTTCAATGAGTTTGCATCCTGATCACCAAACAATGTACGTGAGCCAGATGTTAAGAAATTTCGAGAAACTGTGTCCGTAGCAAATCTTAAGAAAACCAGTCCTCCTAACGAATTAATGGAAGTAGGCATTTTGGGCGAACTGCAATGAATCCACACCAATCCGTGCGATCGTTAGAGCGTACTACAAGGATCCCTAAGTTGAACGTTCATCGGATTTTGCAAAAACATAAATGGCATTCGTACAAAATACATCTTGTGCATTGTTTGAACGAGGATGATCCTGATCGAAGAATAGAATTTTGTGATATCATGTCTAACAGAATTACAATCAAAATATACTTTATAATAACTGCTTCAGTGATGAGTGTACGATTTTTCTCAATGGTACAGTGAATAGGCTTAATATTCATTATTGGTCGGATGAAAATCCTCATTGTGTTAGGGAATCGGACACTCAGTATTTAGAAAAGCTAAACGTCTGGATAGGAATATTGAGTAGTTACAAGTTGGTCCATTTTTTTAGATGGCTCTTTGACTGGATCCAGCTATTTACGTTTGTTGGAAGATCATATTGATCCCATGATCACAGAAATTCTGGAGAATGATGATCAGCTGGATGAAATTCTTGTGACGTTCCAACAAGAATGGGGTGGAGCTCACCCTATTTTGAGCGTTATTCACACCTACGCCATAATTATAAGCAAGCCGTATGACTATATAAATAATTACTTAACAAAACTATGAAGGTGGCTAAAACCCAACATAAACATGAAAATGGATTATTTTTCGGCAATCAACTATCAGGAAGTATTTAACAAAATCCTTTCGTGTTCGCTTTGCATATTAAATTACAAATAGGTAACATTACTTATATTTGGGGAATACCACGCCCAAGAAAGTGATCCAATGAAAAAGTAAAACCTAATTAAGACTATCACAGAAATTAATCTCGACGGTGAAGAATGCGCAGATTTAGTAAACGTCACGCTCCGACGGCTTGCCGAGGGAAGTAACTTGTTTTTTTTTTACTATTTCCGAAGGGAAAGGAATTACAGTGTCGCTGACGGTCTAACGATGGAGCTGTAAAAAATTGTTTGTGGTTAAATGTTTTATATGGCATTTATAATAACTGGAGCTTTTACTACTGAAGTTGATTATTATACAGGGTGATGCGCTAGCCGTCGATAGATGTCATATAAATATAACATAATGACCACAATTATTAATAAACAATTAAGTTGGCTTGCTAGTAACAACGATAAATCTAGTAGCTATGATTTAATATAACCATTGGTACAGTCCGTACGATATTTGTGGAGAACAATTCCAAGAAGACCCCTGCATCACTTTCTTGGAATTAACCGCATTCAACACCCGAGATAGAAAATTGATGGTTGTATTTTATTTTATTTAGAAATATTGACAGCAATCTACTAGATACTGTACCAATAGAAATTAAAAATACAAAACTTATAATAAAATATGTTTTATTTTTTTTCCTCAAAAACGGTGCATCCTACGAAAAAATTGAAGAGGCCAATTTTATTCAAAATTTGTGATGAATTTCTAAAAAAATCAAATCAAAACGGGAAAAGTCAGTGGTGTACCATTTATTTTTATTAAAAAAAGTTGTAGCATTCTCGCACGAACGCCAGTGGTGCAAGTAGAAATATTCGGATCACCTCAAAAAATGCACATTTATCTCTCCAAAGCTTTTTTCAAATTTCGAGTCAGTATCTTAAAACTCTGAAATAATTAATAAAAATAAATAAAAATTTAAAATTTAATCTCGTAAACGAAGCATATTTCGACCTAGGTTTAAATGAACTTTTTTTCACAAAATAACTTCGGCGACAACACCCTTAAATATTTCGCATTTATTTACAAACACCCTGTATAAATGCACAATTTGTTTAAATTATTTTACAAATTTGTTTGAAAAAATGTATTAAATTTTAGCTAGGAAAATGCTTCTTAATTTTTGACAGACTGTTGTGGAACACTCTGTATAATTTCAAATTTATTTAAACTTTGCAAACCCTTAACCAATATATACAAATTACTAATTACTACTAAAATAGCAAAAACTATACAAAATCGGTAGAGATCATTTTCATTCCAAAAGTAGGGAAAAGAAATTTACCTACTTTCCAGTGGTGTTTTATAATTTCCCAGGAAAATGTAACCAGTAACCTCATAACTACGCTACTGGTTTGAGTTAAGACTTAAAATTCTTACGTTTTGTTCATGTATTGTGCACAAAACATTTTGTTTAAATATCTTCATTTCTTCGGAAGATATTTAGAGATATAACTTTTCTTTTGAAAATTTTCAAGTATATATCTTAAAATATCTCGAAAACAATTTTATATCGCAAAATGCTATTATTTTTATTTCCTCTATATATTCCTGTATTTTCGATTCCCCTTTTATAAGGTATAAAACGAATAAAACGATATGTTGAGAAATTAAATTAGATCCAAATTTCGTACATATTTTTCACGTTATTTGGGCATTCGCATTTTTCGATATCTTTTCGCGTTCAAAAGATAATGTATAGAGAAAGACACTAGTTTGATCAAGTCTGTTACTGATTTTATCCATATTGCCATGAAAAAAATGAATATCTACTCAATGAAAAAGTACATACGATTCTAATTTTTGGAAATATTCGAAATTAGCCGAACGAGTTTATAAAAACAAGATATTTAATAACGAATATGAACCTTGCAAGTACCTTGTTTTCCATAGCACCGTTGATAAAATCAGAAACAGACTTGATCGAAACTGTTTTTTTATCTATATCTTTTGGATGGGAAGATATATCGAAAAACTTTTTTAATAAAAGTTGTTGAAAAAAATGAGAACTTTCATTATGATGAATAGCAATTTCGATGATGCAATAGACCTTACGGTAGCAAATTTACTAGGATGGATTTGTAATTCAAATGCTTATAATATCACGCTATTTACTGCTTACGGTTTAATACGGACCCTTCATAAATGATTGCAAATCACGTGATCGCCGAACATAGGCAACCAGCATTGCGCGATTGGCACTATCAACTAAATATTCCTAAACGTCATCAGCATCATCAGTCGTAATGATTCGTTTACAATGAATAATGACACACTGTTGCGTCGACGCTCGAGATAACGCGATGTCGTGAAACAGAGTTCTGCGATTTATTGTAATCTTGACTATTATTTTAATTATTTTTAACTTTAACAAATATTAATTTCCAACGGAAGGAAATAAAATTACTGTTTTAAATAACATTACTCGTCACGAGGCTTGTATTCATTTATGAACACTCTATATTTGTCTTTAAAAAGTTAAATTGAAACATATAACAAGGTATAATATATTTTTTTGGTTTAGATATCTGTTTATACCAATCATAATTTATTACTATCCTCTTTGTTAACATTTGTGTGGTTTTAGTTAGATACAGTTTTCTTGATTATATTTTCTACATTATTCTGCAATTGGGCACTTGTCCGTTGCGCCCTGCAAATGAAATAAATAAATAAAAATAGGTACGACCGGAAACTTTTCCTTGATGAGATTTTAAAACCCTTCTTTCTACGGTGAACGCCAAACTTCAAACTGAAACCTAATAACCGCATTATTGATCGATGAAAACGGCCGTGATCGATGGATAACATCTCCAGGGTGCACCCTCAAGTAACCCAGTGACCTAAACCCACCCCAGGTCTAGTTTGAAAGCACTTACAATCACAGTAATACGTTATTGGCCCAAAAGGGGAGTAAATCACCGCGTTTTTATCGCGAAATCTATGGAGCGCCGGGAAACTATCCCCCATTGTAAATCTCCCTCCTATTTTAATGCCAGCGCTGTTCGGCACAACAAAAATTATGCAGCATAAATTGCAGCCGCGCAAAATAAACGCGGAATTGTTTATCATTGCGATGGTGGGACCTGACAGCTTTACTGAATAGCCATTTCGATTTCGAAATTTTTGAGTTATAGCCTCACGCCGGAGCGCCTGGGTTAAGAGGCATACGGGCGAGGGTTGGGTCTAGCCTGCACTGAGGGTTGCATTCAAAAACTACTGAAATTTTTCTTACAAAAAATCATTTCACCATCAATTGTAGGTATATCTGTTAGGATCGTGAGTGAGGATAGTGAGGAATAAGATCAAATTCTAAAGCAAACATAAAATTTTTATTTAAACGTACATAGTAACTCAGTAATAGGAGCTGTAGTGTAGTCGATAGGCGCAACTCGAAAATTAGAAAGGTTAGATCGATCCTTTCTATTCAGAATTGGTTCCAGTACCACTAGATCTCTCGGGGACCGCTTAGCCGGGTGTCTTGGCTGGTGGATTTCGATCTGTCGAGGTAAGCATCACGGACGCAGGCTGGAATTTGGATGGGTGACCTAAGGCAGGCTCGGAGACGTGGCTGTGGCAGCCTACCAGAGACCTGGGTCGCCCAACATTTGCCGCATGCGTGTGGTCCCCGATAAATGGTAATGAGAACAGAGCAAAGAAAATCTCTGTAGCTCAAAACCATGCTATCATACATAATCTGTACGAGACTTTGCTACCAAGCCACCCGTGTAGTAACTAGGATGGTTTGAAGAAAAGTGTTCGAGTAAGAAAGGAGGGTATACAAGGGGCCTAATAAGGCCTAAGTGCCGCGATACAAAATCAATTCCACCACCCTCCGACAAACATACATACCACTAGATCTTTACTGTGGATTTCTAAGCCAGATAGTTGGAAAATAATAAAAAAAGTAAAAAATTCAAATTTCACATTGTGTGGAACTCCACAGCAAAACAGTTACAAGAAATGTTTTATGAAAAATATAAAATCTAGTTCGTTCTATTTCCTGATGTAGAATTTGTGGTCGCCAGAGCAAAATGAATTCCCTTTAGGTACAGGATGTAATTTCGAGAAGGGGTCATATTTTTACAAAGGCTTCCTTTGACCTTTAGAAATGTATCAATATCCTTCTTTTCGCAATTTTCTTACCCCAACACTGGACAAGCTAGTATAACTTCAACCTACGGCGTGCTTTAGTCGCAGAGCATGCACAATTATTAGGAACTGGGCTGTGCAGTGTTGTCAAATCTTTTTTTTTAAGAAAAGGTTATTAAAAAGCGTTACTTTTGTTGAGAGGGTGCTTGACACGAGCTCTACCATCCCACAAAAACTAAAGATTAATTCTTTTAAATGAGATAAACTATGAAGCAGTATTTAACAAGTAACCTAGATTCAAATTCAAGCAGTAATCAGTAATGATAAACGAAATACACAAAAATAAATAAATAATCTTACTAATTTTTAACATAACACTTGAGATTTTGTGGCAAATCTTCGAGTACCTACTAGTATAGTCTTTCCGAAGTTAGTTGAACATGTATAAAAACGCCTAGTAATAAAATTTAATGTTTCATAGGCATCCCTAAAAAGTTTTCTGCTAAAAATAAAAAATAATAATTTGAAATGACCTTGAAGGTCAAGTTCAAGGTCGAATACAAGGGCGCCATTGAATAGCCAGGGAAAAATCCTAATACTTTTGTATTTATCATTTTTCCAGAACATGTACTCCTTACGAGTTATTCAGGGGCCTATGAGTCATTAAATTTTATTGCCAGGTGTTTTTTTACATGTTCAACTGACTTCGGAAAGACTATACTAGCTCCAAAATATATTAATTGCACTCGATATAGGCCTGTTAACGCAAAAATTTGTAAAAAAACTTTAATATGTATTTGGCTGGCCGGTTTTTGCATTTCACACGTTTTTATTATGACGGGATAATGACGGTCCTTTTTGTCGTTGCCGGCGCGTTTTGAATAAAAAACGATATCACAGCCAGTTATATTTGTTTGCGCCCTAATATATTTACGCCTATTTTTCCGAAGTGACATGCACGCTTTTTATCTTTGATTACCCTGCAACGCGTTCTACTGGAATAATTTGTACGAGCAAAAAGCTTTTATAATAAAATTGTTGTAAATCGAATGTGTATTTCGTCTCCCTTTGACTATACAGTGTGTAACACTCCTAGTGGACGGAATTAATATAGTTTCCAAAGAATAAATAAACATCGTAAACTTTGTGGCGACAATCAAATAATAATAATCTATATTACGCTAGTAAGCGGCAATATACGTTGTTGTGGCAGAAATAGCCGTGTGCCGCTCTATGCTTACAATAAACAATGCTATTGACGGCCATAAAAACATGTTCCATACACTCGTCCAAGCAAAGCGACAAATTCACTCACATGCACAAACGACAATTTTTCGATCGGATCGAATAAATCGATCGATGCGAAGCTTTAGAGCAGAGGCATTTTAGATATTTGTTTCTAGATTTCCTACAGTTTCTAGTTTCTACGAGCGATACATTTTTGTTTAGATTATTCCTCTAGGTGCTCCGTTCTTGTGTGAGAAGATTGTTTCTAGATTTCCTAGTTTTTCTAGATTTATATGTGCAATGAACAGGCACAGAACTGGTATTTATTCTTTTATATCTTCTTTTAAAATGACACAGTATTATAATCTCTCATCTCTTATTTATCATCAGAAAAGTGAATTTTTTATTCTATTCACCATAACCCCACACTTTTTATAGGTACCCAGTTTATTGACAGAACTTCGTAAAAATAATTACCTCAGATTTTTTTTAATCCAAATACACGACAAACTTTTCAAGACCGTACCAAATACGTTATCTGACAAGATCGCATTTATATAACATCAATTAGAAGTTAATTTAATCCATGTTAATAGAAACGATTGTTTCCTTTCTCTGCCAATCAAAATAATTGATTTTGGAGCCTACCGAACATTTCGTATCAAATTTAGCATTAACGACCGACTTATCAACGACCTGTTCATCTAATAAGGATACGATATCGATACTACAAGGTATAAACAGGTAATGAAAAAGATATCTTCTACATGGTTTATCTGGAGCGTAGAATTTTTGAAACACTAGTCCGTTCCAATTCTATATGATCTTGTCTCGTGAAAGTATATGTAATATTTCCTCTCAAACAACAAAGAACAGGTGGAGGAAACATTTTTCAGTCTACGAATTCTTTGGTTCACTCTGTACGTGTGTCGTTCTGTTCAATTGCAGAAAAGAGGCGGAATTGTGCGATTGTTGACATAGGGGGTCTAAGGACATTTCTATTTATTTGGTAATTTCGCTACACTTTTGAAGACAATGCCTTTGTGTCCAAAGGATCTCCCATGTTTTCTTGGAGGAAATAAAAGACAACAAAGTGATAGCAAAGCCAGAGGAAAGGAAAGAAGTATTTGAAAAGGTAAAACAATGCAGCTGCAGCCTTTAGTTACAATTTAAAAGTACTCGAAATCAAGAATGCAAGAATACTGTTTTTTAATTAATCGTTTTGAGATATTAATTAGTGTAATAAATAACCACTAAAGTAGGTACTTTCATTTAAACGTATTGTGTACAATTATGTCAGATTCTGACGCCGACATATGTAAAGTGAAAGTGACAGCGGCGTATTAAGGTTTTTTCCCTCCTATTTTTATTCTACATCAAATTGATTGCTTTTTTGAGAAGCTCCACTAAAAAATGAATGTATCAAATAACATCGAGAGTTAGTATCGATAAAAACAATCATAACTTATTGTTAAACAATAAAATAAAACGAGATTTTGTAGCTGTATCACGAACTCAAAGGAATTTATTAACTATAAACAATACTACAGAAAAACAATCACAATTCCTTTAAATATACAGTGAAAACGCGTGGGTTGGAACAAATTCATTTTTTCTTAATTTGTTTTTGGGCCACCCTGTTTAAATTAATATACCATCAGGAAAACCGCAGCTAAAAGTAAAAATCGACGTGTCCGAGCGTTTTTCCAAAAAACAAACCCCTGAATTTTAAATGAATTTCTTCCAACCCATGCGTTCACGCTGTATAGTAATTCAGTGTTGCCTGTACCCGTTATCACAAAAAGATCTGAACCCTCCAATAACTTTTAAGGATTGAGTCCTAACAAAAAAAATTTCAAATAAAAGTTATAGGATATCAAGAAATTAGTGTCGTTGACCTCTGATTCGACCTTGATCTTAAGTTTAAAGTCAAATAAAGGTCAACAAGAAAATTATTAAATAGAATACTCTATTTTTCATGGCAGCAATCGAGAAGACACTAAATGTCCTATATGTAGGTACTTGCAGGTCATTTTTCTTTGAACGACAAGGTATATGGTGACCTTGGATTTGACCTTCACCAAAAGTTGCAAGGTCAAACTAAGGTCGACTTAATATCAAACAGATTACGCTATTTTATGCCAGCGCCAAACTTTATGTCGAAATCTGCAATTTTTTTAGGATACCCTTAGAGGTCATTCAAGTTTAAACTCATTTTTCGTAAAAAAATTACATAAAAGTAATAGAATTTAACAGACGTATTCAACTACACTGCTGGTGACCTTGGATTTGATCTTGACCTTCAGCTTCAAGGTCAATCCAAGGTCAATTTGAAAATATTAAATGGAAGGACACCAGCCTATTGGCTTCTTGATATCCTATAACTTTTAACTGAAACTTTTTATATGATTTAACCCTGAAAAGTTATTGTAGAGTTGTAAAAATGGAAGGGCACCAGCCTATTGGCTTGTTGTTATCCTATAACTTTTAACTGAAACATTTTATATAATTTAACTTTGAAAAGTTATTGTA
The DNA here is from genome assembly GCF_000390285.2 of Anoplophora glabripennis. NCBI lineage: Eukaryota > Metazoa > Arthropoda > Insecta > Coleoptera > Cerambycidae > Anoplophora > Anoplophora glabripennis. Next base: position 502,153 of record NW_019416443.1, read on the forward strand.
GAGTTCTATTTGGGACACCCTGTATATTCAAATAAATGTTTAAGTGTCAAAACTCAAGAGAGCAGTCAATTTTTTAATTAAAAACTTTACAACAAATTTGTTAATTCCGGAAATAAATCATTAGCTTCTTTGCATTAACTGGAGCACATCCTACATTTTTTTATAATTTTTACATTTACTTTCCTTTAATTTGACTCCTCCTCATCTGAAATTAGATATTCTTACCAGTTGAAGCTCCTAAGTAATTGTATATGTTAAAAATGATGTTAAATATACGTTGGATAGAGATTGTAACAATAAATAAAATTAAAACCACAAATATTCCTATCGTCTTTCAATGGGAAAATGAAATCTGATCTAATTATTTATTTTTGATTCTCCTTATTTGCTGTTGAAATTATCTGTCGATATAATCCAAATCACAGCATTCCAAAGCAAATATTGTGTCATTAGTAAAAATGTGTCTATTTTACGGTTCCTTGATTCATGTCGTCTCATAGGTAGGTAAAATTTTGCCAACTAACTTCGTGTAACGCTCTATTAACTCTGCGGTTGTGAATTAATAGATCGAATCTGCAAAATATATATTACAGTAGTCGATGCATATCTCATTCTGGTCTAAAAAAATATTTAATTTGTTGTGGTTAGAAACCCCGCAATTTGAATATTGGAACCGCATGTAAATACACAAACCCAACTATAAAAAAAAATCAAATATGGTCCAGTCTTATTTTAATTTTAATTTTTTTGCGCCAATTTTTCGACTAGCAGATCTTGTTAAAGTGGATTATTGCAAATATTCCAATTAAATCAGTCTAACCTGTCGCCACAAGCTTTATCTGATGGTTATGGACGTCTGTATAATTGTGGGATAATAATAATAATAATCACTGTTATGTCAATGACAACAATTACAATGACCAATCTGCTGTCATTAGAATTGATTAAGGACATGTTTAATGTATGGTAATGAGATAGTTTGCACCCCATTTGGTTAATACTGTATGAATACGCATACACTGGGATGTGCCTCTCAATTTTTTTTTGTTTCTAATAACAATCCTAGAATGTACTTCTTTTATGGTGTTTTATAATCTTGTAATAAAGTAATCATGATTACTTAATATGTATAACAAATATAAAAGTTTATTCATTTAAATCAGTTTGGCTACCACTATTACCACCCATGTTAATCATATATGGATCTGTTGTATTCGTAGTATGAATGTTCAACAGTTTTAACATATGTGAAACAATTTCTTCTGTGTAATTTATTTTCTTAATTTAGTAAAAACTGTCTGTTTTGGAAGTAAAGAATGCACCAGTCTTTCGGTAAACATGACCTAATCCAAATATCTCCAAATGGTGATTGGTTATAAAAATTAACCCTAAAACTCCTTATTACTTTGCGGTTGTAACAATTTAATTAAAATGTTATTAGCAAGCACTTTACGTTGTACTTATGAAACAAATAAATTGGTACAAATACTCTGAAGGCATTCATTCATCAATCTGTCCCATTCTCCGTTCGTACTCTCTATTAAAACAAGACAATCGTCTTTGCGCCGACTTCACGAAATTCCTAAGGTGGTAATTTTCTCTTTATTTGCCAAACATTCACTTTTTTCATTAGGCACATTCTCCATTTGCACCGATTTAATTTTCATATTTTAAAAAGCGTGAAATAATAATGTAAATGAGGGACTCGCACACCCTTCGGCTGTAGTGTAATAAGTAATTATAGAAAATGATCCTGTTCGCTGGAAATTTGAATTAATAAAGAACGTTTTAACATCGACATTCTCCAAATTTACATCTGGCAATAAATAGCGAAAGTGGTAGGATTAATAGATTTTACCATATGAAAATGCAAATGTGTTGGTTTTTGACGTAACGGTTTGTTTTAAAACTGCATAAGAAATTTCTTTTCTTATAATGAATCATTCGCATACTAAGAAATGACGAAATACTACATATCTGATTTTGATACCAACAAAAAATATACAAATATATAAACTTTTTTAGAGCTGTTTTAATAAAAAACAGGAATATTGAACAAAGCCAGTATTTACTATACAGGGTGTGGCATGTATAATCTATAAAAATTAAACTACAGCTTCCTGATGATATTTGTAATAGAAAAGTGTTTGTATTGAGTTCATTATTCACTTAATTATTAAATATTATGCATCGTCCATCGACAAATCAATGTTAAAAAGTGAAAGATTCCAGACAAAAGTTTTTATTTTGTAATTCCACGATAGTGACAGTGTAATTTTTATAAAGAAGTAAAAAATAAGAATAGCGTGCCGATTACATTAAGAACGAGATTCCTATTTCTTACTTTGCTTAATTTTTTAGTTTGTACACAAACTAGTTTTACAATGAACCGAGAAAACAATGCATTTACTATTTCCGAACGTGTCGATATGGTGTATGGTGTATGGTGCAGCCGGAGAAAATGCGCTCGCGGCGACTAGGTTGTACTGGAAACGATGGCCAGAACGTCACCCCCCATGTGCAAATATAATCCTACAGTGCGTTCAGCGGCTGCGAGATACGGGAAGATTTATTCCTCGAGGAAAAGGACGTGGTCAGCAAGTGAACCTTAATGTTGAAGGTGCAGTGTTGGAAAATCTTGACGCAGACCCCACAATTAGTATTTGATGACTCGCACAGCAAGTAGGAACTTCATCTTGTACCGTACATCGCATCTGATACACCCCTATCATTTGCAACGAGTTCAACAGATTTTACCCCCGGATTGTGATCACGAATGCGTTTTTGCAGATGGTTTTTACGTTAATGTGCCAATCAAGTAGACTTTCCTGCTTATGTTTCTGTAACAGATGAGGCGACAATTACCCGTGATGAAGTGAATTGCCATAATATGCACATATGGGCCGATGAAAATCCTCACGCGATTAGGGAAACTCATTTTCAACATCGGTTCTCGTTAAATGTTTGGGCTAGCATAATAGGCGATGTACTTGTGGGTCTCTATTTCTTTGAAGGACGACTAAATGAACCAACATATGCCGACTTCTTGGAGAACCGGTTGCCTGAATTATTGGATGATGTTTCATTACAAGTTCGGGCACGCATGTTTTATATTCAAAATGGGGCTCCGCCACACAGTACTGGAGAAGTAACGACACTTTTGAATGAAATGTTTCCTCAGCGATGGATTGGACGCTTTGGTCCTGTGCCGTGGCCACCTCGGTCACCCGATTTAACTCCAATGGACTTTTATCTTTGGAGTCACTTGACGTCATTGGTCTACAATACTCCAATTGCTACGGTGGAAGAATTGCGAAACCGTATACTTGAAGCTGCTTACACAATTAGGGGAATACCTGGAATTTGGGAAAATATTCGCCAAAATTGGGTGCGTCGGTGCCATGCCTGTATGGGGATCAATTTCAACATTTTCTCTAGAAATGGTAAGTTTTTTTTGTTCCATATTTTAATGGAGTTTGTTTAGTGCACGCAGTTGGCAACTACAGATGCTTACGGATGTGGTTTTGTTTGCGAACTCTTGCAGTAACAACAATGCATTTAATATAGTAATTACTATTAATTATTATAATAAGAAAATATCATTTTTTTTTTAAATATCTATTTTTCTTAGTTTGTACTTTTGCATGGAAAAATTCCCCAAAAATTGAGAAGTATCTTTCTATCTTTCAACGACGATTTGTTTACGCGACTGGTCTACAGCACGTAACTCATCGAACAGCACACGGACAGGACCGTTCCAGAGAAAATATTTTGATCCATAATTGAACTTTAATTTACGAAAAAAAAACCGCAAAAATAGAACTTTTTCGTATAAGACTTTTCTATTACAAATATCGTTAGGAAGCTGTAGTTTAATTTTTATACACGCAACACCCTGTATATTCAAAAAATTTATTTATCTTTTTGTGTTTGAATAACAAGTAACGTCAAACTAAATCAATCTGCTGAAATTAATTTTTCGCTAGCTATACCTATGCATATTTCTCCTTAAAATTTAACAACAGAAATGTATTCTGTTTAGGAAAATGGGTTCTATTTAGAAATATAGTAACACCAATATAGATACATATATTGGTAGGTACTTCCATTTTTTTATCTGAAAATGAATGTGAATGGATGATCCCTTTCTAGATCTCTAGATCACGATCAAACGGGAGGAAAAAACTGGTTGATTAGTCACAGTAAGTAGGTCAGCTGAAGTATGTACTTTTTACAAATGTGTATACAGTGTGTCCAAGATAAGGATGGGACAGCATTAGGATCTAGGAAACGGTAAGAGATACGGGGTGCCTCAAATTAGAAAAAAGTTGTACTTTTTTATACCTAACAATACGCCGTTTAGAAAGTTTTAAAATTCCGGGTAGTTCGGAAGATATCCGGAAAAACCCGAAATTACGCAAAATCGTTTTATTTTTTTTCTGGCTTTATTTAAAAACAAATTTTAAAATAAATTGCATATTTACATTGCCACTTTTTTCGCTCCATCCAATGGCGGCAAAATTTTTGCAATCCGACGTTTCGTCTTCGAGGGGCCATCACCAGGTTTACTTTTTTAAATACGTCGCTGCTATTTTTTTGACAAAATCAAGTCATTTTTAATTGCGAATTAGATGATATTACTATTATAATCGCTTAAAAAGGATTTTAGCTTGTTTTAGCTATCATTTAATTTTTCCCTGAGTACGGCTCTGAACGTTTTCAAAATATCTATTGGAGTAAGTCATAACAGTATAAAACTCAATACAGCACAACATATTCAATAATTTTTATAACTACTATTGGCAATACTGATTAGAAATAATAAAACATTTCATAAATTCGTATTACTTTTTTATTAGGTATGTACTACTTTTTAAAACTATTGATTAAAAAAAATTGTTGGATATTTTGTGCTGTATTGACTTTTATACTGTTATGACTTCCTCCAATAGATATTTTGAAAACGTTCAGAGTCGTACTCAGGAAATATTTTAAATGATAGCTAAAACAATCTAAAAACCTTTTTAAGCGATTACAATAGATCATCTAATTAAGAATTAAAAATGACTAGATTTTGTTATACAAATAGCAGTGACGTATTTAAAAAAATGAACCTGATGATGGCCCCTCGAAGACGAAACGTCGGATTGTAAAAATGTTGACGCCATTGTATAGAACGCAGAAAGTGGCACCGTAAATATGCAATTTATTTTAAAATTCGATTTCAAATAAAGCCAAAAAAAAAATCAAACCGATAACAATTGTCAAAAGTTTTTGTACAAATTAGCACATCTTTCCAAAATATAAATTGAACATGCCTTATTACAAATTATTACAAAACTGAGAACTTGGTTGACACCTGGCAGCCTAAAGACACGTTGTTTCCTCAATTTCAAAATAAGATTGAGTTGTAACTGACAACTCCACAAACACCGCATACATCATCCAGACATTTTAACGAACAGTGCCCAAGTTACACTTGGTCTATTACTAGCCACCATAAACCAGTTTGTTGACCCCCTGTGGCAGCCGCGCCGTGCACAGTAACAGCCTGAGGAACACCGAAAAGGCACATGCAATTAGAAGACCGACATTCTAATAAAGGCGATTTTTTTTATAGCACACGCCAAAGAGCATTTCGTTAATTGTGATCTGTATTACGACCTTTCACTGCGAAGACTCGCCCAGTTGCCGGTATAAAAGTGTGATGCGGCGCGATTTTCATCATCACTTTCATCCGTACCTCTTCGTGGTCATATCTTAAGAATATCAACATGAGGTTCGCTGTAAGTACTCGAATTTTTGACCGACCCGCGGTTTTCTGTGATAGCTTCGACAACGTTAATAGTGGTATAAAAGTGGTGTTTTCAATTTTCGGTAGACAAATGGTGTTAATGTCGTGGTTTTTTAAGACTAGTTATTAAAATATCAAACAAATTGTATCAAAGTATGACGCTTTAAAGTATAAGTGACCGTATTTTTTACTGTACAGTAAATTTTTTTATATTATTTCAGAGAAACTAGTTGTTTTGTTAACAATTTTCCATTCTTAAAGAGGTATAAAATCCTTATATTCGTTTTATTGGATATAACGTAAATATTTCGAAATACACCGAGAAAACAAGTATTTTTAAAACCCACAAAATTTGGTTCTGTTTCTGACAGCAAGAAGAAGACATGCGATAATAGTTATCCAAATGTCTGTTTTCATTAGACAAATAATGTGTTGCATTTTTTTAAAGATCAAGCATCGCGTTTTCGGGTATTAGTGATCGCATTTTTTAAATCACGTCATAGAAACTAACAATTTTTTATTTATTTGTGGCAACAAGAATAATTTAACCGCACCTTTTCCTTTCAGGTTGCAACATTGCTCTTGAGCATCGCCCTGGGAACTACCCACGCAGGATACGCGTCCAGCGGGTTCGACTTCGGCGGCCACGACCTAGGGGGTGGACACGGACACGACTTCACCGGTGGCGACGACGATGGAGGTCACGACTTCGGCGGCGGCGGCTACCAGCCCTCCGTCGAACACAAGTACGACTACATCCCCACCAAGACCATCGAGCAGACCAAGCCCGTGCACATCTCAGTCGTGAAGAAAGTCGGAGTGCCAGAACCCCATCCTGTTGGAGTTCCCGTACCACAAGTGATCAAGGTTGGGGTGCCCCAGCCCTACGCCGTGCATGTGCAGGTGCCACAGCCCGTGCCTGTGCCCATCTACAAGCTGGTGCCCCAGGAGATCGAGAAGAAGGTCCCTATTTCCGTGGAGAAGTTGGTGCCAGTCTACGTGAAGAAGCCCTACAAGGTCATCATCGAGAAACACCACCCCGTGTACATAAACAAGCCATATCCTGTCCACGTGCCTGTTTATAAGCACGTTTACCACCACGTGCCTTCGCATGGCAAGCACTAGGGGTTGGGCGACCTTTGCACCGATTTCTCATCTCATTCTCATCCGACTCGCTATCACCTCATCTCTTATTTAAGTTGTCGTTGTTGTTTTGTTGATTTTTTGTACTTTTATACTATTGTTGACCTTTTTTGTTAATAAAAATGTATATTTATGTAAATGCTGCGTTTTCAGTTAACTGTTTTATTAGTGTATCTTCTGTGAACCATTAACCATTTGATTTCACAACTTTTTTATAGGTAATATACTCTGGACAATAATAATTATTATAAGTAACTAAAGGAAAAAAGGGAAATCGAGACGCATTAAAGAAAATTGTAGCTAATTGTTGTACATAGTGTATAATCATATACTTTGGAGAAATTACGAACATTTTACAAAACTAAATCCTCCACTGAGACATTCTACATCGAAAGTCACACGTTTGATTGAATAACTTTTTTTATTAACTCATCTCATCTTTCTTCTAATTTGAATAACAGTATCTTGTAAGTATTAATGGGAACATCGATTCTAAATTTAGATTTATAGCCGTTTAATAATCGAGGCATCATCGAAATCGTTCTTCAGCGATTGTAAATATCTCAAGGCCCCAGTTTTTTTGTTTTGCTTTCGATTTACTTTCTTTTTGGATTCGTCTAACTGTAACGACCGTGCGTTTTGTTTGTTCGTTATACTTTCAGATAATGTAGGTGTGCTTTTTTCGAATAACTGCGGTTGAAAGTTATAATAAGGGAAACTGTTAATTTGCATTTTAATAACGGAGCTCGTTTGTTTTTCCACGGCACTCTCTAGTGTTGTCCGGATTTCAAATTGGATTTTTGTTGCAAGAAAGCACTATTCAGATTTCAGGTTCGTTTCATATTTTATTTATGAAAAAAAGTCATCAAAGAATTACTTCAAACATTTATTTATTGAAATGAGAACTTTAATAATACTTTAACACTTGGGGTGTTTTTAACAATGTTTCCAATGCAACCTTCGAGATTTCCAGATTTATTTTCCACAACTAAACGCGCTGAAAATGTGTCGCGCTTTGGGACAATATTCCGAATTATATAAGTTAGAAGTTAACCCCAGTATAACACGCCCAAGAACAATTATTGTATTATTACTGGTTTCCCAGCCAGGCTAATGTGCAAAATTGAAATTGTTTAGGTGATTATTACGGGTAATTTCATCCAGAGCGTTCGCCAGGCTAGAACCAGATGCACAAATAATTGATATAATAATATGGTAGTACGTAACATAACCTCAAACTGATGGTTTTCTCTCTGTATTATGAAAGATAATAATGGATTTGCACGTATAAAAATTAATGATTGTACACGATGGCATCAACAATTATATTCAGTTAATAACAGTTATTAAAAAATGCTCACGTATAGAATAATGAATTTGTTGATGTGATGGTGATCTACGGAGAATATCAGCAAAATGATGCAGAAGCATCCAAGCATAGAAGAAAAAATTCTAGAACATGGGTTACAACGAATACAAAAACAGTTTTTGTCCATTCTAATCCTTGCTACTAAAACCATACTACCTCCAGTATCCAAACAAACACGATTGGACTGTTCAAAGCACCATCTTTCTCGAATACTGAGTGAGGAACAAACTAACTTCTGTTTCTACTAAACTTTTGCAAAAAATTAAGGGAGCAAAAAATTTTTTCGAATTTTTAGTGATTTTTCAGAATGCTGTATCTCAGTTAAAAATGATCGTATCAAGGTTTTAAAAAAAGCATTTTAAAGCGCCGAATGTCTAGTTTCCAGATTTCTTAGCTCAAAATTTTTAGGACCGTCAGTCATCGCGAAATTCTAAGAAATAAGACTAAAGAAATTTTTTTTCAATTTTTTGCGTTTTTTTTCTCGGTCCACGGGCTTGGAAAAATTTTTTACACAAAAATCATGATATGGACTTGAAAGCCTGTTCATTCAGCTTTAATTTCTTTTTTAAAATTTTTCTCTACGTTAATTTGACCCGGAGATATTCGACTACGAATACAAAAGCATCCTTTTGGCTTTAACCATCGATATCTCAGCAACTAATGATCAGACAGAAAATTGACGGGCAGTTTCCAAATCTCGAATAAAAGCCCTACAAGGCTATGTAGCGTTCTTGGAAGAAACAAATTTTCTTTCATCCTCGACATTAACTTGAAAAAAGTGAAAAAAAGTGACTTTTTCACTTGTTTTGCTAAGTCGACCGCATCTTTGCTAATATCAATGGAGAGTCTAATGCTTGTACGAATTTTTACACCTCGATGTACCCCCAAAAGCTCCGTAAATGGGCAGATCGATCTATCGATCGGTTTTTCCGGACCGCTTAATCAAAATTTCAGAAAAATTTAAAGGAGCAAAATTTACATTTCTGAGCACCCTGTAACGTTCGTAAAAATGAAAAATTTGATATTTTTCAATTCTTTCACAATTGGGCATTTTTTGCTCATTGAATTTGAAAAAAAAAATTTTTTTGAAAAAAAAACTTTTTTTTTAATTTTTGAAAATTTTTTGAAAATTTACTCTTCTTTATTTTCTTCTCTATTTATTTAACAACTCAAGATAAAAATATTGAGTCATTTTTGAAGCGATGTACCCTTTCCGTACCGTAATTTCCTTTATTTTGAATTAACGAAATTGATTAAAATATGATAAATAAAATAAAAATGATAAATGCCGTCTAGGCATGACAAAAATTAAAAAAAATTGAAGTCTACAAAAACTTTTGATTAATTTTTTTCACTAGAATTACAAAAAATATTGTTAGTTTTGAGAAAAACTGTTGGTTGATTCCTTTGAATCAAAGATAGAGTTTAAAAAAAAAACTGTTTTTTTCACACTTGTTAGCTTCGTAAGAAAGTTTAGGATAATACGCATTCTGAAAAATCACTAAAAAATCGAAAAATTTTTTTGCACCCTTAATTTTTTGCAGAAGTGTATTATTACGGTTTTGTACATTTTCGATAGTTATAAAAACTGATTTTTATTATTTTCACTAAATATCTCAATAAAGCTATTCGTCAGCTGATTGAGACATCATCACCAGAGTCAATTTTCAATATTTAATTGCGTCTTTGTCTGAAATACATTTGACAGTACATTATTGTAAAATCTGTGTTTGGAGAAAATATTTTAAGCACTTCTATATTTGGTTTTAATGTGATTTTTTGTAATAGTTACGTGACTGGATATTTTAATCTCGAAATGGGTAAGTTTTCCTATAATTTCCAATTTTTCACTTTTTTACTATTTTTCTTTTCAGTGCTGTCTCATTTCCTAATATATAAACATTTACTGAGAGGAAAATCCCGCTTATGTGTGCATGTTTTTAAAACACATTTTGCAGGCTCATTAGTGATAATGGCCCATCCGCATATTTTCAAATAAACTCGCTTTTCCTTTGTAGCAATTTGTTTTTATCATAGGTTATGGTTCTGGCGGTTCATCAAGTAATAGGTAAACCCGCCACAAAAAGGCTGGTCCAATTTACATGAGACGAATTAGATGCTGGTTTGCATCCTTTTTAATCTGCGATACATTTTAACCGAAAAAGTGCTCAAAAACGATATACAGGGTGTTCTATTTCAAATTCCACAGCCCAGTTTCACGATAGTAAAAATTCTGGGTATGAAGATATGATTCTTCATAAACAGATTGTGCAACAATCCAAAAATAATCACTTCAATTCAAGTTTTGATCACAAGAATTTTGGTAAGTAATAACTTTCGAAAAATTGCTGATTTCCAAGATGTTTGAACACGAAAGCGTTTTTCTTTTCAAAATTAGTTTTAAATCTTTGAGAACATTTAGAACCAACCATAAAAGGAGAAAAGAGCATCAGGGTTAGGGTTTCTGATAGCGGGTTGGCCCCCATAGAGCCTAACCCGGGAACAAGAGCACGTCAAAAATTCCTAACAGACTAAGGAGGTACAAGGTACAAACCATCGTATTTTAAATAAAGGACCATTATGGTGTACGGCGCGCTGTCGATAATCACGGCTAAACTCATCGTTGTTACAATTCTTATAACACGAATAATATTACTGAAATCAAGTAGGTACCTACATAATTTTATACGATTTTATGTTCAGCTGCATATTTCGTGCTACCGCAAAAACCGCTAGGACGGCTGTACATTCCGATGCAATTTAAAGAGGGATCGAGTTGTGCAGTCGCCATGACACGCGATCAACATCGCATGAACGGCGTCGGATATGAATTTTGGAATAATTCGATATAGCGTTCATCTATTAATTCTTATGGCAAATAATTGGTCGGTCGGATTCGATCCCGATTATCCAAATTAGGGATGGCCGGTTTTTTAAATCTCGCCCCATTTGTTAGTATGACTACAAAATGATAATAATAGATGGTAGCCTAGATTTGGTTGTAAGAGGATTTTTAAACGTAAATAAGATACGAATGTACGTTAAATAATTGAGGGATATAACGTTTTGTAACAATAATATTCCGTTTTGTTTGTAATAGATCTTAAAAATTAAGATGCCTTGTAAGATTTTGACATACATTACACATATTTAAACCTGAACCTAAAAAGATGCCTTTTTGATCTCGGAACATTTTCATATTATAATTTAATTTGATATTATAGACAGAGTGTCTCAGTTTTAATCTATGAGACTTCGGGATATCTGTCTCTGTTTTACGGCAAATTGGCGATATGTAAGTTGTTTGTCATTTTTCTCTTTCGTTATATTTTATTTATTCTATCGATTTAGGTAATTACTGTTCTTTCCCAATTTTTTTCTCCCTTATCTTGTATTATTACATTGTATATTGTAAAATATTTGGGAACACCACTTTTTTTCCCAGAGAAAAAAGTATTTTCCACAGTTTCACCAGAAAAACAATCACTCCGTTTCCTGGTAAATACTTTCGCGCCCGTTCCAATATCTGTCGCGTAGCACGACACACTGCAGCGCAGCTTAAATATCTGGATGTCAAATTATCCTTTCGCATTCCTGTCCAGCAGCGGCCAGCAACGAGGATCCGATTTGCGCACGGCCTCTTTCGCGATTACGTACAATTTTAGCGCCGTTATCGTACGCTTTTTAGTTTATTTACATTCTTACGGCGACCGTCCCGAATTGAGTACAGTAGAGGACGTTTTAAATGACCGGCGAAGCAGATGCGCTCAAAAGAGTAACGACAAATGACAAATGTTAAGTAAATTTAGAAGATTTGATAGAAGTGTGGATTAGATGGACTTTCTTCCTTTAGGGGATAGTTTTATGAAATGGAAGATGTGGTTCACTCTTTATTGATAAAAAATTGGCCCATCACCCTTTAATTTTGACATAACCTCAAAAAATAGCTCAAACTGTGATATACCTATTTCCTTATATTCCGTTTCAGCGACCCAAAAAAAAGGTCTTGATCGTATTAACTCTTTTATCAAATATGAGGTCATTTTTGAACTATTTTTTGAGATTATGTCAAAATTAAGGGATAATAGGCCAATTTTGATTTGGTTTCAGCGCCCCAAAAAACATGTGGGTAGTATGGCTTGCTCGTTTGCATCTTTAATAAACTTATGGTTTCTCGAGAATCAGGTAATTTTGAGATATTTTTTGAGGTTATGTCGAAATTAAAGAGTGATAGGCCAATTCTGAACACGGGATTAAATTGAACGGGAAAAAATACATGAAAGTAGTCGCTTCTTTGGAACACGACTTTTTTTTGTGGGTCTACGTTATCAAAAAGTACCTATTTCATATCTTGTATCTCTGCATATTGACGGCTGTTTTGAAGTCTGCCATGTTGAATTTCAAGATTCAAGTTTTAAGGAACAAGAAACAAAATTTGTTGGTTACGACTGTCAATTTTTTTTGTTATAAACAATTTTTATAAACAAATTAGCAATTATTTTTTGACACTGACATATTTTGCGAAGGTCTTGTTCTATACATTTTTTTCGAACAAGCCTTAAGTTTTTGAGATAAAAGTCGTCAAAGTTATAAAAAGTTGCCATTTCTGCATATTTGTAGGCATTTTGAAGTCCGCCATCTTGATTTTCAAAAACGTCGCTGTTTCATAAAAACTACAAATGTATGATTATAAAATGAGGCAGAGAAGAATTTCTTACGTTGCTTCAATTGTTTGAGAAAGCGGCTGGCCTTTTTGGTAAAGAATGAACCACAAATATGCACAATTTTTATCAGTGTAGTTTCTGCTGAAAAAGATAACGATATGGGTATTTAAATTTAAACCAATGATGTGACACTGAACCAGGAAAGCAAATCCGTTGTTTTCTTTTGCAAAATTACGACAAATTGCAAAGTTTACACTATGTATCATGCAACCCTCAATACGTCCCTGTTTTGAGATGGACTAACGGTCATTTAATACGGCGGACGCTGTACGCCTGCAGCAGCGACGTCGCTTTGACGCTTTTTATTGCATTCTCGTGGCTCCGCAGTCTATGTCTGCACTTGGCAAGTGCAACGTTCTGCGAAGATTTTCCAAACAGCCGGTGAATATTTTGCATTACTTTGGCCGCCGGAGGCGTGGATTCCTTGGGTGCGAAAGATGTCAAGCGCTTTTTTCTGTAATACATACATAGAAATGATTCTAACCCTTATAGCGGGAAAATATAAAATATATGCGGCGTTTTCAAACTTTTCAGTTGCAATTAAAATAGGTTGAAAATATGGCAATAGTATTTTTTCAATTTTCATTGTGACTTCCTTTCAGTCCTAACAAAAATTGCATTGTGACGACATTAAGTGAAAATTTCAAATGCGTCCAATATAGTAACTTTTGGAATCAGTGCGGAAATCTCTGATAATATCAAACTCATACAGCGACCAGCCTGGTAACGAGATTTTAGGCGTCTTGATTTCTTTGAGAGCTCTACGTTCTACGCAAACTTTTAATGTATGAAAGTTTAATGAAAGTCTTCGAATTAATTTTTTTTTTGTATAAAATCTACTTCCATCAAATGCAAACAGTCCTCGCTTTATAAAAAGCAACTCTATTTACATTTTAATTAAAGCTATCGCTAGAAAATCGCGCTAAGTTACAATAAGGTGTTTAACTACTAAGACAGGCGGAAATATCTACCGAGATATTTCATAAATTATACATAAATATGATTTCAAATAAACGTTGGGATTTGCATAAACTCCACAACCGGAATTATTCATCGCGTAAATCCGGAAACTTTCGAAATTCCATCGAGATGTAATGGTAATTCACTGACCCTTAAAAAAAAGAAATATAACCAATTCTTTTATCCCTTCTGTGAGTTGTATAAAGTCCAGGAATCAAAACAATGACGCCGGAAAAAAAAACACAAGCTACAGCTTTCAATAAACATATAAAGGAAAAAAACATTCTTTTAATTTTAGTCAAACTAAAATTATAGTTAAAGAACCAAATTACAACAAAAGACTGATTCAAGAAATGATTTACATTAAAAAATTAAACACAGTGTTAATGACACAGCTGATATAAAAAATTTAAGTCATATATATCACAATTTAATTTAATAAATGCAATTTATTAATAAAATTGTTGATACACTATTTTCTTAGTTGATACATTCAATTGATATTTATGATTTCTTGTTACTTTCTAATTTCCAATAAATCTCCTAGATATCTCTTGTACATATTTCAATTTATTTTAATTCTACAAAAATTGCCGCCATTCGTACAATCAAAATTCTCCTGATGCAGTTTGGTATTAAATAATTTCTTTCATCATTTTTTGACTGGCCTTCAAACTAGAACCTTATACCCAAGAAAATAAATAATTTCCATTAAAAATAATTTTCTTGACACATGACTTGGCCAGCGGTTTTCGAAATATTGCACATTAAATATACCAATATCAATGATTTTATATTTATTTCAACTCTTCCTCACATACGGAAACGACTTGTATCCTGTATGCAACGTTTGTCAGGGAATGGGGCACCACCCCACCCGCCCACCGGTCCGCTTCTTCGAGCACGGCCGTAATAACCGCAAGCCCGAGGAAGGATTGTATTTTATCCGCGGGTAAGGAAAGCCGTTAGCAAGAAATCGGAACCCCCAACATTAAAACAAAACCGACAGACACATCATTAGAGCGCTCTCTAGCGCGCGGTAAAGAAAGTCAATAACAAAAAAAAAGTAGTCGGGAAGTCATGTTCGCCCCAAAATAATTGACAGCTGTGAAAAATGCCGCTGCGATATTTCATATCGGCAGGAGATTTATAATAAAGCTGCCGCTTATATATTGTTCTCTACAAGAATACCCCGACCCACAGTCAAGGACATTGTTAAAAGTTTTTGATAAACATCGACTGGGATTGTCGTCCGAAGAGAGGTTCCCGAGATTTATAGTTTTTGTGGAATAAGAAATTTGAAAATTCGAGATCTGCCTTCGATGGAGGGATGAATTATAGACAGGGCAGATAAGGGGCTACGGCGCTGTTTGTGTTATTGGGAGAATGAAGCTGACTTACAAGTACACCATTTAATGCAGATGACCTTAAACTATTGTGCGAAATAAACACCATTATTGATTTCTTCAGGTTACAGAATTCACTTGATGTTATTAGTTGGTGGTGTCAGAATAATAATTTAACGTTAAATGCTTCCAAGTCCTGGGGCTGCAAGAATGCGGAGGTCTTTTTTCTAAAAAAAGAACGATATATAATTTTAAAACCTAAACACTCTTTAGTTTGAGAGCAAAAAAGGTCACAGATTCTAAAAAAAGAAGCTCGCGCAATCAGCGACTTCCAAGCTCCAAGCTCTACTTGAACCAGACATGCATAAGCGAGTTGTTTTTTGCGAATCGTATCTTAATATTCTAAGAAATAATTTGAATTTTGCCTCAAAGATACTTTTCACAGATAATATTAAAATTTTAACTGACAACTGGAAATTAATTGCGCAAATTGTCAATGACAGACGTTAGGTACTTATGAATATGCTTAGATTAAACTTGTAATCAATATTTTTTTTTGTACCACTGTAAAAAAAGTTAAACTTTTGGCACAGTAGGTAGTGCAATAAGTCGTAAATTTTGCACGACCGTAGAAAAAACACTTGTAGCATGTCCACATATTCATCATTAGTAAAATTTGGCATAATTCTTGTTAATTTACACCCAAAAAGTATTTAGCTGATAACAGTGACAACTTACAGAAGAGTTAATTGTGACAACTGGCATGACAGCAGCACACTTAGTTTTTCTTTGATTGATTGCAATCATATACGGTGTGAGGTGAATGGTAATACATTTTTATTTTTTTATTAATAAACGAAAAGTTTTAAAGGAAAATTGCTAGAGAGGTAAAAGTTTCTAAAAGAACCAGTTTATCTAATGCGTATTTTTGGATATCGAGTTTTTACGAAATATAAAAGTTATGGCAAAAAATGGCTTGAGGGGTGGTTATTTCAACCCCTTTCGAGGGGTTAAAATTTTCGAAAAATAGTTGAAAACTCGCATCTGTATTAGTAAACAACCTGTATAAAATTTGTTATTTGTACCTCGTTCGGTTTTAAAATTACAGCCAATTTTCATATTTTTTTTTGGAAACTTTGATGGCCCATATCTCTTCAGGGGTGAACATTTTACTAAGGCGATATTTTGCAGATCGTGTTCTTTTGAAATGTAGATTCACTGGTATCATTTATGCTACTCCATTCAAAAACACCCTGTATATGTTTGTTTTATTTGTACGTTTGTATGTACGTTTTTTCTCTATCTTTAATATTTAATTCCTTTCTGTTTCATTTTTTTTTCTTTTCGTTATGTTTCAACAATAGACTTAACTGTATTGTACAACCCGTGAAATGAGAAAACTTTTGATGTTATGTCAAAATATCATGCAAATCGTCAGAGCAAATACTGTGTCCAAAATGATGGAACAGAATTCATATTTTTTCCAGTTCAGATTTTATAAAATATAATGTCCTATTAAAAAAAATGTCGGAAATGTTATAGGTCATTCAAACATGGCTCAAAAAAATGAATTTTTTTCCATCATTTTGGGACACGGTGTAATGTAATCAGGAAAAAGCGGATGAAGCTTTTATGAATTAAATTGGATTGGATTTTATCGTTGTCGGCCATTTGAAATATTACAAAACATTACGTAATTAAACTAACGAAAAAAAAACATATTTAGAACATCAAATAAAGAATCAAAGAGTGCACACCAAATGTACTAGATTGGACAATGCAAGTGAGCAATCAATACCGATATTTTAATTAATCAGTTACAGGCCAAAGTTTGAGGAAGCATTAGAAGACAATGGCGCCCCATTCCGCCCTCCCTACTAAAAATCCTTCTTCCGATACATTAACTTTTGAAAATAAATTCGGCGACATTAAGGACACCAGCTCAAAAACGCTCGTTATCCTTTGAGAAACGTATCCGGAGCAGTTAACATATGAAAAATAAGACGCTTAGCCCATGTGTTCATAAAAAATGGTTCATTCAAACTTAACGTCCCTGCCATATTTCCTCCGGAACGTAGGTTTAATAAAAAATTATTGACCCATATATCAAGATGTAAATCATTTCTAATAGGGGGAAAAGAAACGTTCCTCCACCTAAGAAAAAAATCGTTTGGAGAATATTCTACGTGGAATCCGTGGCAGCGCTAATGTTGCCTTTGTAATGTCGGCGCATACAACTCCGGAGTATATGAACGTCAATTAGTTAAACGAGAAGTACTACGGAACGAAAATTAACATCTTGGGAACATATTTGGGTCAGAGGGTATATTACGAGTAACGAGCTTTGTTCTGGTTTTCCGAAGTTCATTACATTTAAGAAAATCATGCTCGCTAGAGACTAGGTAATTTTCTGTATGCAACGCAGATATCTACATATTAAAGGCTTCCATATTTGCGGCAGCGTCAGGATTGGATAAATGTTGAAGTATATTCGTTCACTGTTTAGCCTACATATGATGTAGTTTGATATATTCGTTGACTAGTAAAAAACGTTTTGAAGGAAAGTAAGACTTAACAGTTTGTCACAGAACATTTCTAACTCGATTACGTATTGCAAAATTCAAATGGTGCCGTTTTACATGAGTTACAGTAACGTTTGTAGCAGTTGTAAAGACAAATACATCAATTCCTGTATTAGCCACTAACGTTGCCGATGTTCTTCGGAATGAATGGCCTGTATATGTTTCAGGACGTTCTAGTTTCAAAAACTGTGCAATCTTATTAGGAATCATAGAAAGGGTATTCTTGCCGACTGATTGGTAGTAACATCTACCTGTATCTTTAGGTGGTAAAGTACTTACGGCAAATGTAAAAAAAGTTATAAATTAAATATCACTGAATGAGTCCATTGCGTAAAAAATGATAAATTAACGAAATAGATATGACATTATTGATTCCGTGTTATGTATGAAAACATATTTACCCATCAACGTATCATGATTTGAGCGATCTCCTCGGAAGGGGCAAATGTTAGCTTTACGCCTACTGCGTCGCCGTCAATGGATACTTGTTTGATTTATTTTCCCCATAACACATGTCAGCTATGAACACCTGCTGCAGTCCTCCCTAGAGGACATCTAACACACTCTTATTATTGGATTTTCGAAGCTGTTACACACAATTTAGGAACTATGCGGAAAAAGAATCAAAAGTGGTTATTTTTTCTGCATTCAGAAATAAAAAAAATCAGAAGTGGTTACTTTTTTCAGCAAGAATGCATTCAGAAATAAAGTACAGGTATTAAATTAATGGAAGAGACATTGTAATGGTTTTAATACAGGATGTTTCATTATAGTATGTCTTTATACTGCGCATGATTTTAAGAAAAAAAGAAACATAAATATAGGTATGTCCGTTAATAATTTTTCTATTTTTTCTTTGTATCTTCCACAGTTTTTGAGATATGAAGCTCAAATTTACCACGTAGGCTTACTTAGATTACCTGCATCGTTAGCCCTTCCTAATAGTTATCACGATCTACAGAGTGATACTTTTTCTGAGGTCGGGCATCCTTTCATCCCCGCAAACATTCTTCCGGTACGCCACTGGTCTTTTATCCTCTACTTAGTAGAGGATTTTGGTTCTTAACCTGTCTCCTCTGAAGGGGTCCGCGAAATTCTTAGGAACATTTAATCACTACGAACAACTAATTAAGAAAATGCACCCTCTTATGTCAGAGTGTAACTTATTGTTCATCTTTCCAAAATTTTCGTTTGGTGTACAATTTAGAATTAATATTTCAAACATTTTTTTTTATCCATAATACTGTTTGCCTTGTTGTAGCTGTTAATTTGTTATTTATTCTTAATAAAGTAGTAACGACTTTCTAAAACATCAACCGATGGTATTTGAAATTTGTTAATTAGTCCTGTTTATTCTTTGTTATCCTGTATCAATAGTTATTAAAAATTTGTTAATATTTAACTCAAATAATAATTATCTAAGTAGGCAGAAGTAGTTTTTGAAAACAAAACCGAAGGCCAAAATTAATAAAACGAAATAATTATTATCCGTCCGTCAGTCAGAACCTACTAGAGGATTTTTAAACCTGGCTTCTAATTTAGCGAGTTACAAAACATCATTTCTTATTTTTTATTTACTCGAAAACGCCCGCAGATACGAAAACACTGCAAGAGACGAAAATGTTTCTAAATTGAACAGGGAATTAAATCCTTAATCTAGAAAATACCAATGGTGTAACGGAATAAAGTTTTGGGGGGCTGAAAAGAGGCCCGACCCCAGAAAAAGTATCACCCTGTAGATCGCGACGACTATTAGGTATTTCGAAAGTTCGAAAAGTTGTTACTAAATAGTTTAATGTATAATTTTTTTAACAGTTCAGTAATAAAAACTAAGTATGCTTTGAACCTCAGTTTATCGTGATTGCTGTTGCTCCCTTTATCCTCCTGCGACGCCACTGGTTCCCTTCTGGCTATTTTCTTCAGTCCGCACTACTACCACTGCAAAAAACACTCATCCCACCCTGTTTTGAATTTTTCACCTTGCACTTGCGTCCATAAATTTTTCCTTGTGGTTTAGCACAGGGCCTCGCGCTCTGTTCATAGGCGCACCCTTCATATTTCACGTCGTTCATAATTCAGAAAATCCCAACTGATAGGGCCATGCATGTCCCTCCTTATTCATGTTAACGCCCGCGTTTCGCCGTTGATAAGTTAGTAAAAAAGACCGCGTCTCATTTATAATGGAAAGCCCCTGGAAAGACCTTCCGCATTTTAAAGTCCTTCGTGTGAGGTGGATTCGGGTATAATTTTTTTTAAAACGACCTTTAATGAAGAATGTAAAAGAAAGGCGGCGCGGAAAATTTTCATTACTTTCGAGATAATAAAAAAAGAGTTGGGGAAGGTACGAATAAGATATAGCTTACAAAATGTGTATTCGGCATACTGGTAAGAACTAATACACATTCGAAAGCGGTTTAACTAGTCTACTGACGAGTGATCTTACCTGTTTCTTACATATTGTGTGTGTAACTCAACGCTAATCGTGGCTTTAGTCCGTGGAGTAGTGACTTTCCATATCATTCATTAAATACATTGGAAATGACGTCTTTACTGGAAGCTTCAAAATTAGGAACTTATGTGGCTTGGTTGTTAACATGTCCGCGCCGAGTTACGTTGTTGGTTCAAATTTTAGACATATTACTCTCGTCTTCAGATTAGAGATTAAATTCTCCAGAAGAAACGTTTTTCAGGCCAAATCTTCATATTAAAAAAGAACACCGCATAAAATCAATGGAAAATGGGTCCCAGTCGATTTTGCTGAAATTGCAGAATGTTATAGTTTTTGACTTTCTTATCAAAAATTGTCATGGGCCCAAAGTGATCCTATGAATAGTTTTAGAGATAAAGATGGGGGGAGTACGTGATTTTGGCTGTAGGACTGAGTAAGTTTCACGAAGTTTCAAGTTGATGGATTAAAAAACTGAGGCATGTAATGAATTTTGACCAGTAGGTACAATGCTTTTGGGATCGCTGACCTGAATTCAGGGATAGCTTAGCTATGTAAGGCCACCTGGAGGTCAGGTAAAGGTCGTTTCAAGGTCAAACTGAAGAAAAGACTTGTATCGAATTTAGACCAGTGAGTGTATAGGCTTTTGGGCTCGCAGAATCTGAGTCTGGAGATAGCGTAACCCTAAAGGTCACCTTCAAGTCAATTCAAGGTTATTTGAAGATCAAACTAAAAAAAATGCTTGTATTGAATTTCAACCAGTACGTATATAAGTTTTTTTTGGAGGGGGGGGGGACTGAATTCGGGGATAGCTTAGCCCTATATAGTCAAGGTCATTTTATTTGACTTAATCTCAATTCAAACCCCGCAGCTAACCTTAAAAGCATATATACTTACAGGTAAACATTTGTGAAAGGCCTTTTCTTTACTTTGACCTTGATCTTGACTTGATCGACAGCCAAAATCACATACTTCCCCCTCTCTTTATCTCTGCGGGGTTCTTTGGTGAAAATAAAAGGTGAGATTTTTGAAAAAAAATGACTTCCGATTTTCTCATTTATCTCAGAGAGATTTAAAGCAATTTTCATTCTGAAAAAATCTGTTAAAAGCTGATAAATTTCTGCACATTTTGAAAAAAAAAGTTTCGATAGGATGATTTGGGTCAATATGACAAAATGAAAAAAAATATGCATTTTCATTTTCGGAATAAGATTATCACGATGTAAAATTTGACGCCACAGAGCTCCAAAAATGTTTTTCGGAAAACACGGGTCCCATAAAAATGAAAGTAGATTATTATCCTAAAGGTCGATTTTTTTAAATTTAATTAAAAAATAATTTATATTTTATTAAATACAATTTCTTTTAATTGAAATTTATGAAAATATAATTTGTCAATAGAATTGATCTCTCATTACAGATGTTCTTAAAGCTATATAAAGTGTATAGAGTTATAAATCGTGCTAAATCTACTGTAGTGTAAATGTCCACGTTAGAATTTTGAATATTTTTTTACTAAAAAATTAAGCTCAGCACCCTCGAAAACAGGGGGGGTAGGAAAAACTCTGTGACAGTAGGGTTGTCCACTATAAAAACAAACCATATACAAATTGTTGTTGAGTCAAAGATTTTATATAAAAGAACCTGCCTGTATAGTCAAATTTTAAATATATGACAAATTAGTGGTAGAAATCATTTATGAATTTTTGCGTTACTTAAAAACTAGTCTGACGTCATAAGGGGCAATTGAACAAGAAGCTAGTAGCGNTATCCACGACTATTGTATAATGTACCCATTATACGTCTGTTTGCTCGACCTTAATAATACCCATTAATCACGGCAGTGATTAATGAGTCATTAATCACTACTGTCAGATGCTTCCTTAATTTAGCTATAATATTATATTGTTCTGCTACAAACAATCCGTTTTTAAAATTTTATCGTGTAAACCACTAAATATTTTCAATTCAGTGCTGTACATTTAAAAAAAAAATTAAAAAAGTGAATTTTCCTAGACCGGATTCGAACCCGGGACCCGCGGTTGGAAGGGAAAGAGCATCTACACTGAGCCATCAGCGACTTCATTTGTGCGAGTCGTATATCTGTTTCTTAACATACCATGTTTTTCGAAACATTTCAAAAAAAACTTCAACAAAAATATTTAGTAGTCGTGGATAAAGTATAGTATTCTACTCCCGTATAATGGGTATTATTCACTCGGTGATTTAGGCCACTCGCCTGCGGCTCGTGGCCGTAAACTTCACCTCGTGAATAATACCCATCATTATACGCTCGTTGAATAATATACTATTATACGACAGTGTCACTGACAGACTGACACTACTGACAGTGTTGACAGAGCTTCTTCTTCCATTTTTTTTCCTTTACAAAATCATTTACACATAATTTCACTACAAGGTACCCCTTATGACGTCACATCGGTTTTGAAATGTTATAAAAAAATCATTTTTAAATAATTATTTTAAAACTGTTCTGACGAATTTCTCAATCTCTAATTGTGTATACACACTAGTTAGTACGTGTAGA
Organism: Anoplophora glabripennis; assembly: GCF_000390285.2. Lineage (NCBI taxonomy): Eukaryota > Metazoa > Arthropoda > Insecta > Coleoptera > Cerambycidae > Anoplophora > Anoplophora glabripennis. The sequence goes on from NW_019416443.1 coordinate 525,065, forward strand.
ATTATACTATCTACTTTTTGAAATTTGGTCAACAACCCTATTTGGGCATTTTACGATATAGTAATTAATTATCAAATTATGTCCAACGGTTAATTTTAAGGACGAATTGCAGTTTCCTTTTATACAAGTAAATGTTTAATCCAAAGAAAATTTAGTCTATCGAAATGATATCTAGATCCAAATAGACAACATACGTTCGATGGCGCTGAAGACAATAAAGTAAAACAAACAAAAACTGCATTACAACAGTTGATATCGCGGATCCTCCATTACCGCGCGCTCTTTTTCGATTTTCCCTGCAACGGCGACGGACGAAGAGCGCCGTTATCTCTAAACAATGGCGGCCATAAAGGATTATTTTCTTTAAGGGGAAATAAAATTAAAGTGTTCCGATGACCCGGCAAATGCACACACACACGACTTCATTCCGTCCACGGCCGGAGATTCCGGGAAAACAGGAGACGAAACTTCATTTTAAATTCCAATCTATTTGGGAAAACTTCTGATAGTCTTTTGTCTATAAGAAATGGGGTGAGTCGGAACTGGAACTTTTCCTACCGACATACTATTTGCGAGTCCGCCCCGCCGCGCCCCCGGGGGTCGATTCTGGCCTCGTTGCAGTTTTGCTGCAGCCCCCCGACCCGCTCTAGGTGGCTGCGTTGCTGATGTAAACAATCGAAGTTCCAATGCCGCCTTCGATTGTACGATAACGGCGAATATTTTTATTTTGTTCGTCACTGTCGGTATTTCATATCTCCCGGGTGCATCGCGATCGTATACAGGGTGATCCAGCCGCCAACAGTTGCTTTAAATGCAAGAAAAACTCATTTGGAGAGAAATTGTGGTCAAAAGTTTTTGAAATGTAAAAAAAATTGAATAAATGAAAATTTACAACAAAAAAAATTCTCACTATTTATTCAGAGATATGTGAAACGAAAAATAAGCGTGTTAATCTCGAACATTGGCAGTTTTTTCCTTGTAGTGGGGCGCTGAGGAACCAGACTATATTTGACGACCGTTTAAAAATCTTGGAGCGACTGTGCAGTTGCAAACTTCCTGAAAGAAGCACCCGGCCTCGGAACTTCCGTTTTACGCCGGCTGAAACTGCAGGCCGAGGGAATATCCCCCCGACCTGCACCTAATAAGAAGTTGCAGGCGCAGCCGGTCGTGAGAAGTGCTGTTTTATCCCGGGGGGGAGGAGGAAGGGGGGCACAACGTGACACGCATACCACCCTCTACGCCCCTGAACTACCATCTTCGCCGGAACAATGTCTGTACGCCTCCCCCGCGATCGGTGCGTCCTGCTGGATGCATACAGGATGTGAATCTCCGACTGCTTCAAGGGAAGTATTCGTTTTATCAGTATTTTTTAATTTTTGATGTCGACGATGTTTTTTCTGTCAACAACGATGTTACAACGGTCAATAAATATAGGATTTCTCAATCACATAAATACAAAATGACAAAAAAAGGTCCAAAGGACGGAAAAGGCTTCCTCTAATAAAAATACGGGTTTCCATTTAAAAAATCAAGGTTGACCTTGGAAATGACCTTGATAATTGACGCCAAGGTCAAATTCAAGGTCAGCAAAATATGACCTCCTGTTAACTTTTGTTCGAAATATTTTTTTTATAAAAGTCGAATGGGACACCTTGTATATATTTACCTTATATACAGGGTGTTCAAAAAGTTTGGAACCCCCCTTTATCTCAGAAAATACTGCTCAAACAAAAAAATGATAAGGACAAAAGTTGCAGGGTTTTGAGTGAACAGTAAAACGGTGACCTTGACTATGACCTTGAATGCCATTTAGAGGTCAAGATGAAAATTTTAAATGGAACCTTAAATGTGACCTTGACCACGCCCTTCAAGGTCATTTAGAAGTTTGACGCTACAGTTACCTTTAGGTCATGATCAAAGACATGGTATAGGTCATTGTTTAATTTTACGCTCACTCAATTTCGGCAGTCGAGAATTTATTTATTTATTAAAAATCGACTTGACCTGTAAACGACTTTGAAGGTCATGGGTCAAGGTCACATTCGAACGTAAAAATTTCCATTTTTTCCGTTTCCGGGGTCAAAAATATACGGTTCCATTTAAAATTTTCAGGTTGACCTCTAAATGACCTTGAAGATCATGGTCAAGGTCATGGTCAAGGTCACCGTTGGATTGCTCACTCAAAATCCTGCAACTTTTGTCCTAACAATTTTTTTGTTTGAGCAGTATTTTCTGAGATAGAGGGAGAGGTTCCAAACTTTTTGAACACCCTGTATAATATATTCTGAAAATAACGCGGAAAATTTCAAGGCACGCCCCTGCAGCGGTAAACTGTTACAGTAGTTCCGATAACAGAACTTTATTGGCTTATTATTTTCTTTTAGTTAAATCTGTTTATTTTGATCGTAGGCAGCTGTGGTAGCTACATGTACACTGGATATTGGGACACCCTTTATAATTAATTCCGAACTCATATTTATAGTTTTCAGAAAGTTTAGTCTTGATGAGAAACGAAAACTGTTTACTAACGAGGACAGTTTTGAGAAGCAAAAGAGAAGGTAGCCCGATCGCAATCCACACTGATTAGTTTTTTTTGTGTGCGTCGTTATTCGCGTCGTGCGGCGCACATCTCGGCAGGCCGAGGGAATTTGTCAAGGTACATTTGCCGGGAAACGGCCGCGTCGAGCGAAAACAAAGAAATAAATTAAACATCTACCTGCTTATGCCGATAAATTTTCGAGCTGACGCCGCATTTCCCGTGTTATTTATTGGGGAGCGGGAAAAAAAATATTCCCGGACGACGGCGATATCCTTAAGATTGGGAAAGGGGTCCGCGCGACGTCCTGATCGGGAATCAATAACCCGCAGCCCCCATAAATCGGGGGAATTCCGTCCGGGCGCGGCGGCCCTATATCTGAAAGTTTTTTAATAGTGGCTGCCAGACCTTCTATCTCTTATTACCGGAAACTTTTTAATGCCGCCGGAAAAACAAATGTACTTTCTTGATTTATTCCCGGACCGGCGATCGGTCCCCGGTCGCCGGGCCAGTGGCGTCGCAGGGCCCAATTCCACATTTATAAGAAATTATCACACAGGCATACTGTCAAGTATGGAGATTTTAAACATTATTAATTATGAATTTTTATAGTTAAATATGAAAAAAGCATCAACCCTGTCTTTATTCAAAATTATTTTATGTACACTTATTGTAGAACTTATATAAAAAGTTTTAATCGACAAAACAGTTGCGTCAGTATAAAATTCAAGAAACAGTTCTATCCTGTGCACACGGCAATGTTGTATTTACTATAGTTAAAATAAAGAAAATGTTCCGATTGAATTGATAGTATTTTGATTATACAATGAAAAAATTAAATATGTACTGTATACGAAAAAATGTATGAATTATAATTTGGGCTGTTAGAACTGCGCCGCGAGACATAGGCGTACGCATTAGTTATTAAAAAGCAACAAATTAAATTGTCTACAATACACCACCATAAACAGCAACGGATAGAAATTAATTACGCAACATCCGCATGATAACAAAAACAACAGTATACTAACGTGAGGTGAACATGAAAAGCATTCTGAGGTAGCGGTTCACGCATGTCTCGGTTGACCTTTTTAGCACGCTATTGAATTGCGGCTCTCTCTGACAGCCTTAATTATAATGGTTAGAATTTTGTTTTTATTTTGAAAAACGATTTAAAAGTTTTCTGTTAATAAGGATAGTGTCAGATTTTATTTAAGTAGGTCGTAGGTAAAACTTTATTATTATTTCTTTCGACATTTGACACAATCAGATTACAGTCATCACAACAACAGTTTAATAAATACTTATAATTTTTAAAGCATATATTTCAATATAATATTTTATGGTGTATTGGGTGCATTTTAAAACAAATTATCTTTAAACTAAAAACATATTTCTGACACACCGTGTATATATCCAAATATGCAAATATACGGTGACCCGCAATATAACTTTGCAGCAACAACAAGTATAAAGTAGTTTGCGTTGTTATTATAATAAGCAGGCAACAATTTCAAGATAGCGTCTTCCTGCCTGCTTCCTTCCTTCGTTTTATTTCCTGCAGCTTCCTGCAAGATCCTGCGACTCAGCATACCCCATTTCTAAATTCCACTGGGGACCGAACTCACGGCAACAGTCTACCTTTTCCAAAACTAGAGTGTTCTTAGGATTATAATGGCGTTTTCAAAAATATCGTTACGACAAAACTACCTGCATTCGAAAGAAAGTTAAAAAAAGGTTATTCATACTCCAATACTTTTATTACATTATTTTTCACTAAGGTATATAAAATTTATAATCAACAAAAATGCAACATCCCTAGAATGGGCATGACAGATCTTTATTAATTTATCTTGTAAATACTGTACAAATTTAATGAACATGAAATTTTTTTTGTCCTATAGTTGTATAATAGTTTTGTCAGTGTTTTACAGATTGATTTTTAGTAATTAAAATCAAATCTCAATCTCTAATAAATACATTTTTTAGTCACAAGTGAAAAAAAAATTACAATTTAAATGAAGTAAAAGAACATTAAATAATTAATTATTTATTAGCGTTTCTAATAAAATGAAAATTTCATCGTAAAATTGGAGTCTACCAAAAGTAACACAAGCGTTACACGAAATGAGCAATATTTTAAAAATAATGAAGATTTGCCAGCTACAGTTTGCAATTTTCGTACAAAATATGGTCGAAATACTGATTTAACTTCTTCAATTGTGAAGAGATTAATTGAAAAAGGAAGACTGGATCAACTAGTGATCTTAAACACTCTGGCCGTCCTTCAACAAATCGTTCAATAGAAAACATCGAAGCAGTTGAAGAGAGTGTTGCTGAGAGTCCAGTAACATTAAATCGGCACCGTGGTCAACAATTGGACATTTAGAGAAGCTCTCTGCAGCGTATTCTCACGAAAGTTTTGCATCTTCATGCTTACAAAGTTCAATTGACTCAAGAACTGAAGCCTACTGACCATGCAGAGCGAAGACATTTCGTTGAATGGATTAAGAAACAAGTGAATGCTGATTTTTCGAACAAATTCATCTTCAGCATTAATCGAGAAAATTGTCGCGTTTGGAGTTCAGAAAATCTATGAGTGATTGTTGAGAAACAAATGTATTCACAACGTGTCACTGTTTGGTGTGGATTTTGGGATGGGGGCATCATCGGACCATTCTTCTTCGAAAATGCGACTGGTCAGTCAATAACAGTTGATGGTGCTCCTTATCGCGACATGATAATCCAGATTTCTGTACCTAAATTGCAAAATTTGGATGTAAACGACATGTGGTTTCAACAAGACGATACCACATGTCATACAGCCAGAGAATCAATTCAATTACTCAGTGTAAGTCATTTCCTGGTAGTGTAATTTCCCGTTTTGGTGATCAGAATTTTTACAAAATATGTAAAAAAATGAGGTATGGTGGTTGTACTTTCACTCAATTTATAAATATCGCGTAGACTTTTGCGCGGGCAAGGGCGGTGTATTATTATCAGAATTAAAATAATTTCCGCTGGATAGTTTATTTTTATGATTACAGTACGATACGACCGAGGACGTAGCTCCTCTCCTGACTCCCGCGTTGCCTCCTGAGAAAATCACAATTACAGCAGCAATGGCTCCGCAGGATAGAGAATAATTTCGGCATTAGCCGCGGCGGATTGCGCCTCGGGGAGATGGAATCTTAATGCGGACATTAGAATTCAAAGAACTCGCAGGAATAGTAAACCGAAATCCAAATCGCTTTATAACGTGCCACGCTCCTAATTTGGAGTCGTCATGTTCCCTGTCTGCGTCAGTTAAGTTGCATAATCATTGGGGATTGGCGCGTCGTGCCAAGCTATGAAATTGGCGTACGGGATTATTCCTCACGGTAGTGCCAACACATAAATTCGAAAACTCCCCATGCGACAACAAAACATCTCGTGGATCAGGCAATAAATCTTTTACAAGTTCTTCCTTAGGATTTATTTCTTGGTTAATATCTATAACAATGGCTATATTGAATCTAACTTTGCAACATTAAATTTGGATCGTGTCACACGCACTGGCCAGGTTCTTCAATCCTGGTTATGTAACTGCAAGTAGTCAAAGTCGACGTTCGAACACCTCTTTAACAGAGACGCTTCAAAACCTGGTCGATCTTCGATACGATGTCGGCTCTTAGGTATCTGTTGCTGCCCTCAAACGTCGCGGTCAGCAGAGGTCGTTTGGAAATAGGAGTGATTTTTAGAGTAGACCGAGGAGCTTGGCGCGGCTCGTCAGTTTACTATGTCACCCTCGATCGTACTCTGCAATATTTTGGTAGTCTAAGTAGTCCAGGCGGTAGAGCATTCGAGGCGTTTGTATTTGAAGTCATCTATTTTGTTGTACAGGAAAATCCCAAATATTATGTAGAATAAGAATCCGAATTTGCTTATTCCAAAAAACCATTGCTAAATTCAGAGGAACAACAGACATACAAAAAGAATGAAAAATTACCCGTTTTTAGAAATATTTTTCCTATAACATTGGAAGTAAGCCCTAAATAAAATAGTCATTCTTTATTTCTTGTTTATTTGACGATTTTCTATAAAGTTACAACAACTGCGAATAAAAAAAAGTTGAATTTTGCATTAACAATGGGCGAAAAATAGTAGAAAATCATATGTATATTTGGAGCAATTTTTAAAATAAGTAAATATTGTTGTGAAATATAATATTTTATTTGCCAAAGTTGTGTTTGTTTGTGTTGTGTTCTTTGTTTTGTTTGGGTAAATACTTTTTTTGTTGGTTAGCTGCTGATTGTTAAATACAAACCTTTCTTTGTCTCACCTTTTCCCTTTCCAGCTGATGTTAGATGCTTGTTTTATTATTAGTGATCTCCGGAGTCGGTTCTATTAATTTTAATACACAAACAAGTACAATGCAACACACCAAAAAAATAGAAATTAAACTTTAATACAATCTTTATTCCAGAAATTTTGTGGGTTGACTTAAAACTTGTAACTTGTAACTCAAATTGTGAATATCTTCCTTAACAATAATAAAGAATATTTTATTAATTTTTGTTGTCTTTTCTAATCTAATACAATTAAATACAATACAAGGATTGTTTTTAATTCAAGAAGAATTTTACTTAGCATTAATTAGCAATTAATTTAAACTATTCAATTTTGAATACGTCTCTTTGTATTGCATTTTGCCTATCTTACAGGGGCATAATTTCTTATTTACTGACAGAAAATTCAACTCTAATTAAACATGGCTGTCCCTATTTATAAATTGGTTCGAGCTTGTGGAATTTGTGAAGTTTTTAGAAATATGATTGTTTGGCTTGTCTTTATTTTTATTCAGGTAAGTTCTACAGTTTATTCTGCATCCTTTTTCTTAGGTTTGATGCGATAGAAAAGTATTATTTATAGGTTATAGCTATCTGTTTTGTTTATAGTGCACTTTATTTTTATTTTAGGTACCTGGTATTTGCTAGCTTGAATTTTTTTCTTGTTGGAAACTACGTAGTTGTCCTGCATACCATTTATGAGGCCACTGGAAACCTCTATGGACTGTTTACAACTGGTAACGAAAATTTTCTATTTGATGGCAAATTTCTTTCTTGTGGTTTTGAGAACAAACAAACTTTCATAACCAATCAATAAACTTTTGTTTTTTTTTCACCCTTTCTGGATTATTCTGGTCCTATTTTTGCTTATGGTATCTTCACAGAATTTTCAGTTGTTGGATGTCCTTTTTTTAACAACACTTTTTCACTACACTCCTTATGACTAATACAAGTTTTTACAAATGTCCTTTTATTTTAATATACAATTCTATAACTAATTATTAAAATATTCCTTATTTTATGTTTTTTTATAGGTCATCTCCAGGTACTTGTAAAGCCAACTTTAGTTTTGACATTTGTGAAATTATAATTTAATTTGACAATAGATAAAAAATTTCATACTATCACTTAAGTTCGATTGTGATATCTTCTATGCAGTTACTCGTCTTCCCAGGATACGTATACCAGATTCATCTGTAGATTTTGAGCTTTTATTTGATATACGTCACTCCAGGTTTTAATTCTGTTTTCTCAATGTACTGAGTGTTAATAAGTGTCGATGTTATGCATTTTTTTTTAAAAATTTATTTTGTATTTGTGAATTAAATTAAAATTATGAATTTTATACTATGTGATNTACAAGTTCTTCCTTAGGATTTATTTCTTGGTTAATATAATTATAATAATGGCTATATTGAATTTAACTTTGCAACATTAAATTTGGATCGTGTCACACGCACTGGCCAGGTTCTTCAATCCTGGTTATGTAACTGCAAGTGGTCAAAGTCGATGTTCGAACGCCTCTCTAACGCGAACGCTTCGAAATCTGAGTGTTCTTCGATACGATGTTGGCTATCGGCTATCTGTTGCTGCCCTCAAACGTCGCGGTCTGCAGAGGTCGTTTGGAAATAGGAGTGATTTTTAGAATAGCCTCGAGCGTACTCTGCAATGTTTTGGTAGTCTAAGTATTCCGGGCGGTAGAGCATTCGAGGCGTAAAGTATTTGAAGTCATATATTTTGTTGTACAGAAAAATCTCAAATATTATGTAGAATAAGAATTCGAGTTTTCCTATTAGAAAAAACCATTGCTAAATTCAGGGGAACAACAAACATACAAAAAGAACGAAAAATTATCCGTTTTTCGACATATTTTTCCCTGTAACATTGAAAGTAAGCCGTAAATAAAAAATGTCATTCTTTATTTTTTGTTTATTTGATGATTTTTTATAAAGCTACAACAACTGCGAATCAAAAAACTTGAATTTTGCATTAACAACGGGCGAAAAATAGTAAAAATCATATGTATATTTGGAGCAATTTTTAAAATAAGTAAATACTTATAAATATTGATGAAATTTTGTGAATAGTAAAATATATGTCAATTCTACGCTAAAAATTTTGCAACGATCGATAGCGTCATTTTCGATTGACAGTATTGTTAATTAAGAAAATTTAAAAAAGTTTATCGCGTACCGTGCGTCTATATTAAGGTTTAGAAAGGGCACACAATTTTTTAGAGACACTTATAATAAATAACGATCAATACTAAAAATACCTATTTTTACACTTTTATAACCATATAGAATTTTTTTTAATTTTTCAACATTTTACTCTATAAACTATTATTTATTGCCCAGGAAGTTTTCTATGCAATTGACAAATGCTTACACACAGATCATTAAAATAAGAATTTTTTTATTTAATCATTAAAACGTGAATTTCGTGGAATGCATTGATGAACACAAACTACTAAAACTTAACTACCATAATATAACTATTTTTTGAAAGCAAACGAAAGTGGCATAATTCTTTAAACTCAAAATTCGTGCAAAAATTATTTATTTTATTGATTTTTGATGACATATTCTTATTCCTCTCATTTTGCTATAACAAATTAAAAAAAAATCGTCTTGACAAGTGCTACCATTCCCGAGAAAAGTAATCTTTTATCGCGCATACGCATTTTGAAACCCATGCGGCGCGCGGCAGCGCATCTGCTTTCAGTCATCCCGACTCCCGCTCTGCCGAGAAATTCCAGTGACCTCGGTACTTTTCTGAATTTTTCTTTCATTAAGCTTTTATCTGCCGAAAATGCACTAAACGGATATTGAAAGCCCTTGTAGTTAGCTATAAAAACATATTTTTTTCTCGACTTCACGCTTACGTAAGCTATAAATTATTATTAACTTTACGCTTCTATATCTCAGAATCTACACAGTAGAAAGCTGTTGTATTTGGCTAAAAAGCAAGGGGTTACGACTTAGTTTCTGTGTGCAAGATTTTGTCGAATGCATAGAAAATTCCCTGGGCAATAAATAACTGTTTATAGATTAAAAGTATAAAAATGTGTCTTCGTGTCACGGGTTTTATCATATCGCGCAGAGAACGTGCAGGAGACATCCAAAAAATTATTTAAATGTGATAGAGGTTGTTTTAAATGTAGTCGAGGAGCAGCGTACTATTTCCACAAGAACAATTTCAAGACGATTGGAGATATCACAAACCAAAGTTTGGCGGATATTGCGCGAGAATTCACTCAACCCGTACCATTTTCAAAAAGTTCAAGCTTTAGAACCAGCTGATTTCCTCAATCGTCTTGAATTTTGCAATTGGTTCCTAAATCGAATTGCAACAGGACCCAACTTTATTAACAGAGTGCTCTGGACGGATGAATGCTGTTTTATTCGAACTGGTATTTTAAACAAGTAAAGAACATATTACTTTCTCAAAAACAATAAGTACCTACCTAGGTTACACCAAAGTTTACATTTACACTAAAGTTTACATTTATTATGTAAACTTTGGTTATACGCAACTGCATATTGAATAATAAATTGAAATACTAAAACTGTATTATTTAACATAATAAATCATAAAACGTGAAAACGTTAATAATATTAAAAATGATAAATTGTAATAACAGTATATTCGAAAACAATCATCCCTATTCATTACATTCAATTTGATAACACGATTTTCCTTTGATAAAAGACCGACAACTTTTTGTTCTACTTTGCAGGGAATACGATCCTACTACAGTTCGTATTAGTCTAGGAGCCAGACAGGGTTTCGTGTACTAGCAAATAAACTTTTTACATCCATTTAAACATTTAATTTTTTGATAACAATTAAACTGACCACTTTCAGGCTTTGCGACCAAGTTTTTTGGATTTAGGAGGTCAAAATAGTTAAGAATAAGTTGTTTGCAGCCGTGGCACTCTGAACGGAACCCTATCTGGCTCTAAACTATAGAGCACGTGCAAATTAGAAGGTTAGTGGCCTAGAAACAGGTTAGCCTAGGTCGGAAACACGTACCGAGTTGTTTATTTATCTCCGTCCGATTGTTTTTTTATCTTCTATTACTTACAGTCAATATTTAAATACTACATACATTTCACCCTCTTTTTATAATTTATCTAGTGCGTGTTGGTTTTTTATATCATTATTTCTGTAATGAAATTGAAATGGATAACCATTTCATAAGAAATGAAATTTAAATTTTTTGAACTCTTGGAGTTTTGTAACTTCAATATTAAATTTTATTTAAAGTGAAACAGAGCTAATTTCTTCGCAGCCATAATAGTCACATTTGGTCAGATGAAAACGCGCACACTACTCGTCGGTTTAGCTTTCAGAGGAGATTCGGTGTCAATGTATAAAGCATGCTCAGTCCTCCTCGAGGTTCTTGCTGGACAACAATAACAATTTAATATGTTAATTGCATAATTATAAAAAATAATTTATAGCATTTTAAATTATTATTGGCTGACGTGAGCAAACCGTTTATTTATTGTCTTTATATGACCGAAAATATATAAATACGGCAGCATTGCTTCTAGGGCGCCTTGTTCATATCGTAGCCGGCCGGTCAGTAACAGCCTGAAAAGGGGGTTAAGTAATGATTTGAAAGTATTTTTTTTCAGCTTAAATATGCATTTAATTTTTTTTTAATCACGCCGTCGTATTATACCCAGTTTTCTCTATCTGCTCTTAAAATTAATGACATTATGACTGAATCGCCCTGTATATGTGATTTTTCTGTACAACAAAATAGATGTATAGATGACTTCAAACACAAATGCCAAAGCCTACTTTTAGTGTTCTGCCGCCTGGACTAAAGCGGTTTCTTTCGGATCCTCGAAGTTTGTATTGGAACCCGATTCAAAATTTGAAGACACTTATAACCCCAATCAGTAACCATTTATGGTAGAATTGTTCTAATGCAAAAAATTATACAAATATTGTATTGAGGTGAACCACACAAAATACGAAGGAATATTCGAAGTTAGATTCAAGCACCTTCACTACATTTCTACGTGATTTGCATATACAATGAGCTCTCATTACTCTGCCTCGCATCGAAACAAAGTATATCCAAAAAGCGACCAAAACCTTCACCATATTGTTTCCTCCGAAAAAGCCTTAACAAAAAACAGCCATCCGCAACCACCGAACCGACAATATCCGTCAACAAAGCGCCGCGGCGGCGAAAAATCGCGTCGAAGCGACAAAAACTCACGCCGTCCGACGTCGACATAAATTCCGCCATTCCCCGGCCCTAATTACATCTTTACAAGGCCGGCCGATGCATTCGGGGGAAGCGGCGGCTGCAGCTAAAAGTGGTCGGTCGGGGGTGTTTTTGCCTTCGAACAACGATATGTGGCGACGATATTAACGCCGTAGGGCGAGTTTTTGCGCCCCGCATTCGCAACGGACTAGCGCGGAAATTTTAAGCGACCAGGGCAGGGCCGGCTGTAGATGTTTTTAAGCCCTGAATAGAATAGACGTTTTCTGGCGATTGTTCTGACATTTTTTTTAGAAAAAGGTAATAGAAATAGTGTTTATTATTTTATAAAATATTTGTATAAAATCTAGTCACAAAAATTAAGGGATGTTAAAAAACATCACAAATTTTTGGGTGATTTTCAAAGATCTGTAACTTGGAGGGAAATGGTCGTAGAGAGAATAAAAAAAAAGGAAATTGAAGCTTCAAGTTTCTAGTTTCCATTTTTAAATTGACATTTAAAACTAAGGCAGTTGAAGCGGTAAAAAAAAATCAACATTTTTTTTCGATTGTAAAGCGCTGTGGATATGTATAAAAAATACTTATTGAAAAAAAAATTTGAAAAAAATATATTTTTTAAAATAATTTACATTTTTTGATGAAGAAGATATGGATTATTGCTAAAAAAAAACAATTTCAACTTAAAAACATGAATAAAAAGTGAAAAATTATTCGTTACATTGATTTTAGATAAAAACGACAAATTTCGGGCACTAAGAAAAATAAATCGCAGCAGCACTTTGAAACTACCAGGGATTCTTTAGGACACTTTGAGGTTGAAAAGTTAGTCAATATCCTTAGTTTATCCACTGCTTGCAAAGTTATGCCAGGTTATTCAAATATCTCTAATTATGCATTTTTTTTACTTTTTTTATAACAACATTTTCACTTCGAAAATCTTTTTTTATGAAACGCCAACAATTACGACTTTGCAGTTTTTAAAACCCTACTTGGATTTTCTGTGCAATCATTATTTCCCGAGCAATTGATTGCCAAAGTCAAAAATTACTTTCTTGCTTTGATTGACGATAATTCAGCGACAAATCATCGTACAGGGTTCCGGAATCGCTCAAATTGAAAATAAATAATATAACTAAAAGAGCTTTATGGTAAAATTACCAAAAAAAAAGTATTGAAGTCCACAGGCCTTTTTAAAAACAAGCAAAAATTTGGATTTTTTTTTTCGTAGGTTTTCTTACAATTACTCAAAAACTGCTGACGCCAAAAATTTTTTTAACTCCAGATCCGAGAATTAGAAACTTGAAGCTTCAATTTCCTTTTCTTCAATTCCCTCTACGTTAATTTCGGTCCAAGTTACAGCTCTTTGAAAATCATAAAAAAAATTGGAATTTTTTAATATCCCTTAATTTTTGTGACTAGTGTATATAGGGTGTCCGGTTCATGTTTCAAAAAAACTTGCCTGCAATGTGGGTTGTTCATTTAATATTTTTTTCTGAAACCTCCCGTTTTCGAGATACAGTGTGTTGAAGTTGAAATACAACAGTAGATGCTTAAATTGTCCCCCATTTGCTTCTATGCAACTTAATTTTTCTCGAAAATCGTACATGATGATACCCAATTTCAACAAGTATACCTTTTTTTTGGAGTATGCTTTAGAGTTTACAAAACCGCATGTAACAAACATTTTTAACATGATTAACATTTTTTTTTTCGATTAATTAATTACCTGTATCGGCGACACTGCTTTTCAGAAAGAACCCGTTTGCATATTGTTTTTAACACAAAGTTGATGTTTACTCCTGTACAAATTTTGACATTTTTATCTTTAACCGAGGAAAACCATTTGGAAAATAAAAACTGAAACAGTGTATCTCAAAAACAGGGCATCTAAGAAAAAAACGTTATATGAACTTATTACCCCATTATTTTCCCATGAGGAACTTGCACACATTTCTTTTTAAACATGAACGGGACACGCTGTATATTAACGCAAAAATTTTGACTATGGCTTTTGTTATTTTTATTTAGGGTTTATATTTTCATCTCCACCAAATTTTTGACATATTGAGAACTTGTATTGTTTCACCTCTTCATTTTTGCATTTGGATGTTTCAATTTATTTTAATTTTTCAGGTAATGAACTACATAAATGACTTAATAGCCAGATACCAATAACTTCTTTGACCAATATTTTTGACATTTTGACGTTTAATAGCAATATAATTTATGCCGTACTTGCCGTGTATAAATTGATTCATAATTAGCATTGATATATAATTTTCTTATATTCACAACTTTGGGTCCTTTGTAAAAATCATCAGCATATTTTATTGTTTATATTCTCCCGAGGTGAATATATAATGCACTTCCCTGTACAATGATACCATTTGTTACTTTGGCTCAACTAAGTCATTAACAAAATATTTAGGAGGTAATCATATCATTCTTGCCTTATGAGAAGTCTTCTTCAACTACCATTTTCAAACTGGATCAAATTTCCTGTTAATAAAACGTTACGATCGACAGCAAAACCGACAATGTCTGCAACAGTTTTCATATTGAAAAGATCATTAATGTATGAACTAAATGAAATAGGTCCCAAGACTGTGCCGTGTGGCACACCATACTTCATTGTTATCTCATGACTTTCAACGTTATTTATCTGGGACACTGTACTCGATTCCCAAAGGTAGTTTTTATAAACGAAGACATTTTTAATGGGTAAGTCTCACGAAATAAATATTGTTGGTCTTGTTTCATCGAGTGCCTCAAGAATTTTTGAAGTTACATTTGAAACAGCATCTTGTATAGAAAATTCTCTTTAAAACCGAAATATACTCGTATTTTGTAAATTTTTTTTACTGTTCTTTCAGATGTTTTTTTGGAATTACTAATAAGAGATGTAGGTCTATAATTAGACATACTCTTTTGAAATGCAGATGGACACTCGCCTGTAGAAAACAGCTTTATGCCAACGTATCTCGGCGTCAGAACACGCCTTTAATGTCACGACTATTCACCCCTTTTTATGTAGTATGTAAATTGAGAACAATTCCAGAGGTTCTGAATAAGTTTTAAACAATATTAATTATAATAAAAAGTATTATTAATTTCACGCAACGTTTTGTAGTTTCAATTTATTCAAGATTAATGCATTCTACTGAAAATTAAATATTCCTTTCCATGTTCATTAAAAACCCGAATATTGACTTATACATTTATATCCCTGGTAGCTGTTGCTGTGATACAAGTTATCAGAAGAGAAATATTGAGTTTCCCAAACAAATTCCATTTCATCTCGGGACAGAAAGAACCAATTTCTCAGGGTGAAGTCTACATTTCATTTTTTCCACGCATCTGTCGGCCACTCGGTCAAAATGTATGCGCGAACCCGTCCAATAGTTTTTCCGACAACGGCGGAGATATTAATCATCGGGGGACCATCGCGGTGACGAACATCTGATCGCTTTTTTGTCTGTTTCCATTTTTCTCGCGCCGCGCCGACCCCTTTTTTGCCGGCCCGGTCTTCTTCCGGTACGTTAACGCCAATCTATCAGTTCTGTTGACTCTCGCATGTTTGATTTATTCGGTATACTTTATGTATCGTTTTTTATTGGGATTGTTATTGGATTTATCGGAGGAATTTGTCAACGCGTGCCTCACGCAGACCACCACATATTATTAATCGATGCGTGAGGCCGTCCTTGCTTGCTGTCCCCAAACGAAATATAAATCAGAGCCAGAAAGGCGACCAACCGGACACTTCGTTACTTATTCACAATAATGCGAAATATTTCCTTAAAATATACACAATTACGAATAAAAGCAGTTATCGCCCGCGGGCGATAAAGTCTCACTTAACGTTTGGAAAACTTATTCACAAAGATTGTTAATTACTTACAATGATGTTATATAAATGAAGATTGTTATAAAGTAACTTTATCAATCTGGTGTAAAATAAGCGATAAAGTGCCTGGTGGTGATAAAGTTCCACTTTACTCCCCCAAAAAAAATCGATAAAGTACGCATATCCGGTCATCCAATTCAATAGTGTCGTAACAACTCCCGTTAGTTGCACAGTAAACATAAGTAAAAGCAGTTAAAAGCGAATTTATCGCCAACAGGCGATAAAGTTTCACTTAACGTCCAAAAAAATTCTTTGAAATACATATGCTCGATCATCCAATTCAATAATTACACTCATAAAGCGATTTTATCACATGCTGGTTATAAACCTGCACTTAAATCAGAATCCTTGAAAAATTGCACTTAATGTTCAGGAAATTTGTCCATAACGTAGGTATATGTTTACACTCGATTGGACAATTTGTTAATTGTCAGTAATAATTCTGTAATAATGTTACTAAACAAGGCGATTATAAAGTGACTGTAACCTCTTTGGTCCAAAATAGAGCTTATTTACAACGTTCAGAAAACTTGTCGATAAAGTATGCTTTTACGCTTTACTGGACATTTTTTTAATATTTACAATCATGCTCTAATGGTTCTTGTTACAAACTTTCAAAACATAAAATAAAGCTGTTATAGGTAAGGTTATTTCATCGCCCTTAGCCTGAAATAGTTGCACCTTAAGAAAATTTGACGATAAAGTACACTTTTACGCCCGACTGGACATTGCCTTATTTATTTGCAATAATGTTGCCATAGTTCGCATTTTATAAACTAAATATAAATAATGGCAGGTATAAAGTGACTTTATCGCCCACTAGTGATAAACTTGCAATTGATGTTCGGGAAGTTGTCGATTGAGAACACTTTAACGCCGGATTGGACAATCATTTTGTAATAATTTCCCTTAAATACAAGTTAAACATAAATTGAGGTGGTTTTAAAATGATCTTATCACCCGAGGACCAAAGTAGGCTTGTTAGCAACAAAGTTGACCTTAACGTTCTTAAAACTTGTCGATAAAGTACACTTTTGCGCTAAATTGGATATTTTTTTAATTACAACAATTATGTAATAGATTTCGTTAAACACCTACAAAATAAGATTAAGGCAATTATAAAGTGATTTTATCGCCCGTAGCCCAAAATGTCGCCTATCAGAGATAAAATTGTACTTAACGCTCGTCGATAAACTACACTTTTACTCCCAAATGGACACTATAGTAATTATTTGCAATCATGTTAAAATAGTTCAAACTTTATATTTACCAAACGTAAATAAAATATATTTATCACTTATTAACGATAAAATTGCACTTGACGTCTGGAAAACTTGTCGATAAAGTACAATTTAACGCCCCGTAACACTTTCTGATTTTTTACAATAAAGTTAATGTTTTCACTAGGTAGTAAACAAACAAAGACGGTCACAAATAAAAATCGCCTGGTACATAGTGCTAATACCGTCAATCACTAGTTATAAAGAAAAGTAGAGACTATAGAGTTGCACTTAACGTCAAGAAAACTTGTCGATAAGAGACACTTTAACGCCCCATCGTAGATAAAGTACACGAATGAACTTCACAACTTTACTAATTATTGGAAAATCTCAAGGACCTGGTTTACAAGCGAACATAAGAAAATATTCATGCACTAAAATGAACAATTTTTTCTCGCGTTTTACTAGCAAGCTACGAGTATTTACGCATATACAAAGTAAGCCAGACGGGCCGTTTTACGCTGCCGTAAAAGCGAGATGATCGCCTGACAACGGGAGCATCGAGGATTCAAACTACCCCACGGTATTTTTGCAAATGCCGAGCAGCCATCTGGTTCATTCATTCGCCGCAATGCTTGGGGTTACGCCGTATATGCCAAGACTTAATCTAGTATAAAGCTCCTTCTATCTAAATTACCTGCTCTCCATTTCACACAAAGTTTTAGCGCCTTTAAATCGAGACGCCGGGGGGTAGGGGCGGGGGTGTAAATATGGGGTTATCGGGCTGTGTTGCTTTGCCACCCAAATAAGTGTGTGTGTGTGTTACAAACTGGAAAGATTTATAATCAGTGGCGTTCTAGAGTAAACAACAATATCGAGGGAGACAAGTTTTCTACAATTTGGCGGATGCGCCAGTGTGTAACGTTTAATTTTTACCTTAAAAAAAGGGCATGTATATTATTCTGAAAACTGAAACACTCAGTATTTATAAGGTTTTATTTCCTATTTCTTTAAACATCTCTATCCATTTAAAATTTGTATTTTCATTCTAAAATTAACATCACACTGTATAGATAAGATTTGATCTTTTATGTTAAAAGGAAAAGGATATTCGTATAGTCCACCAATTGGGTTTTCCTTGAAGAGATTCCCTTTGCATTCCTAGCTAAAAAGTAATTTTATTAATAAAATAAATAACATTTTGAAAAACGTACCTTTTTATAACGGTAGACAGGAGTGTTTATCGTTCCTTGGAGTTTTTGTAGGCGGCAAGTGGCATCTCGAAACGCAAAAATGCTGGGACCCTGAAATAAAGATTAAAATAATAGTTTATAAATATAAATTTTGTATAACCTAATTCATTTCGTGATATGGTTTAGAGATTGTTTACGTATCTAACAATTAATTAACGTAGCTTACCTTAAAGTGTANAATAATCTCATTTTGGGACCAATTTACATAAAAAATGTTTCTAATGGTATAATAAATAGATGAATATTGCAAAACCAATCAAGGCATCATCAAACAAAGGAAAAAGGAACAATACTTTATGGTGGATTCGGTGATGGTTGGTGCTTATTGTACTTTTATTAGCTGCTAAAAAATAAGGGACGTCTGTTTGGATTAATGTGATGATACCATGGCGGAATTGTTATATTTAAACGTCTGTGAACTGTTAGAACTGCTGTACTTTCTCACATTCATATTACGAATACAACAGAGACATTTATTAACATAGTTAATGGTACTGATAGTGAAACTGAATTATTACATTTATTATAGCCGGTTCATATTGAATTATTTTGTTATGATATAGACAGTAATTATTTATTTTTAGATACTCTTTTTGTTTGATCGGCTATTTGTACCACAATGAAAAGCAAACATTTTAAATAAATAATCCCTTGTCTCGTGTTTTTTTTTTCTTTATTTACTGGGTATTTTGTTACCTGCGAACGAAATTCAAAAAATAAATGAAATAAAATATTACACCTAAAAGATCATTCAAGGGAGTATCACTATGATATATCGCGCACCTCAAAAAGTTATTGAGGTTTCGAAATTATGTCAAAATCTGTCAAAAATCACGGAAAAATTTCGGAAATTTTTTGGACCCTTTAATTTTTTGCATTAGTGTATTATTATTTACTTAATCTTTTAGAATTTGTAGTAATAAGGATCGAAAGTTATAAAATAAATTGAAACATTAATTTCACCTTTTAACAAAGTAGTCTTAATTTTCTTCTAACGGTAACATTTTCCTTTTCCAAAATTTTAGTCGAACCCCACTGAATTAAATGACCGTTTTCCCAAGCATGATCACAAATATTTTATGTCTCAAATTCTCTTTTCAATGAAATCTTTGTGCTCGTTTATTCTAACATTTACAGGTCGAGACGTATCTCGAACATAATGTTTATTGCATTCACAAGGTATGATATACATGTATTTTTTTTCAAAATTTTGAATATCATTATTTGGGCGAGTCGTTGACAAAAAAGTCCGTGAAGTATTAGTTGTCTGAAAAACTGTTCTAATGTTAAATTTGTTACCCATTCTCCTCAATTTTTCAGATAATATATAAATATATGGAATTTTTATTGTGGACGCGCTTTGTCTTTGTTGTTTGATAGAATTGATTTTACTTTCAATATTCTTGAAAACCCTTTCAACAAAATTCCCAGGGTACTGATTGTTTATTAGTACATTTTTTATCAATTTCAATTCATTATATAAAAAAGAATCGAACAGAACCATTTGGCTGTGTCGCACAAACATTTAATTACACCTTTCTTTATATCCAGCATGATGATTTGAATTAATTAGATATGTTAGTGTGAGTTGGTTTCCTATAAACTTGTTTCTAAAGAATTTTAATTTTTTTTATTTATTTAATTAAAATATCTAGAAAAGGTAATGCATTATTGTTTTCTATTTTCAAAGTTAATTTAATTGTTGATTCTTTGTTATTAATATTATCTAGAAAAATATTCAATTAATTAACAGTAAAAGATCAAATTTAAAAAATATCGTCTACAAGTGTTCACCAAATGATGTTTTTTACTTAAACTATTAACACAGTTTTCCTAAAAAAATCCATAAAAATATTATTTAGAATTGGTGATAATGAAGACTTCATGGCCATTATTAAATCTTATTAAGATTAATTTTTTTTAATTGAAGATGAACTGGTTTTTATACACAAAAATAATATTTCCTTTATTTAACTTGGTTGTACTAGTCAAATTGTTACAATTTATGGTAAGATGAATTAATGCAATGAATTTTTAGTAAACCATAAAGGTGTGGTGGCTTACTACAATGCGGATTTAAAATTTTTCTCTCATTATCTTGTTTATAGTATCCTATAAATTTTATTTTCTATTGACTTAATTTTGTATAATGTCCTTCATTAATTGAGTAATACATATATTTATTGTGTCGTATTTTGTTTTTTTTCCAGAATAACTGTAGTACTAATTTTGGCGCAATAAATAAAAAAAAAAACGAAAACTACGCCACAATTCCCGTCTGTTAGTGAAGAATTCTGCGCTGTTTGGATCAGTGTTTTGAAAACCTAACCCAACTATATACAATCCACCCTATCGCCTGGATCCGACCCTGGCCAAGTTATCATCGCCCTTTATTACCGAAGACAACCTAAATTTGTGCCTGCGGAAGGGCGCTCTGCCGCGAAGGTGTCTTCCGCGACAAGCCCAGAACCTGACGTCACTGTCACCCCTCGCTCCTCCATGATTTATTGATATCTTCGGTAATTACATCACTCCATAAGCCCATAACTTATTAGCAGGGAATAGATTAAATCTTTATATAAATTACTTCCACACAGCCAATACGGTGGGGGCACCACGGAATAGCAGGGGCGGCGCCATCGGTGGGATAAATAACCAATAGAAATATATTTTTTCACTGAAATTTTGATAAACGTCTATGTAGAAGTTTTTTTATAAATAGTTCTTACAAAAGACTATTTTTTGAAGAAAACAAGCTTTAAAATATTTTTAAATTTTTTATTTTTTTTAATTTTTTAGAAAAAATAGTTATTTTTTAACAAAAATCCTTTACAATACCGAACGACCATAAGTGTAATGGTGGTAAATTAGAGTTTTTTCTATTCAGTAGATACTAAAATGTTTTATCTATTTTCCTACTAGTTTCGGTTATTATGCCGTCATCAGGGAAGAAGAAAAGTGATAATCATTGAAAAAGAAATTGCTGCATAAACTATAATAATACCTATCACTATAATTTTAGTTTAAATACGAAAATATGGGTAAATTTTTAAAAAACTTTTAAGTCATTGTAACGGATTGAGGACAGACAATGTCATTATCAGTTTCTTTTCCAAAGATTGTCAATTTTGTTCTTCCCTGATGATAATTATTTTTAATAATAAAAGAATTACTGAAATTTATGTGGCGTCAAAGTGCAAAAAGAGCGAGTTCCCGAGCGGCTTCTGCCTAACCCTGGGACAATTTATTTGTAACGCTGTTTTGCACATTCTACTTTGTTAGTTGTAAAGAGCTATTTAAGAAACAAGTTGAAACTTTTTGAAATTTCTAGATTTCGATATGATTCTTTGAATAAATAGAACTTATATCAACGATATCAACTTCTAAAATGTGATAAACATGTAATTTCGCCAATTATTTGCAATTTGCCAACTTAGCGCCACTTCTTTCGAATTAGTTTTCTGATATTATCATTCTACATACCCTTCACCATCATCAAATAAAATGTCTACGAATATTTTTTTTTACGTTCTAACTCTAACTCGACTGGACTAAATACGTCAAAATATGTAGGGAGGACCCCATGAAAACCAGACCGGCCGGTGGTGGTAACTAGGCTACGTGGTGTTCGGCAATGACCGAATTCTAGATGAACTTGTGCCTAATCCCGGCCGGCCGACCCCCCCAGTGCCAGGGACTGCAATCACTGTCCCCGCCGGCAGTCGATATCTGGAGTAAAGCTGTGCCCGGTCTATCCGACTGGCCGCTCCTCTTTATCGATTCTTCATTATTTATACAAACGTCCTTATTATTCCGGTGCTGAGCTTTCCTTTTCTACTACTTACGGTACGACGGGGCCCCCCCGTTCCAGCCGCCAGGACCGTCTTCGAGGAGAACAAGAACAATTTCAATAAAACTAGATTATCTGCACGTCTTCATGTTAGGTTTACATTTTAAATGATTGGAAAGTGTGAAATTACATACTGCAATGTATAATTAATTGTAACTACTTACATGCTAATGTAATTTTATTTCTGAGTTAATTTTACATGAATATTAGCAATCTACATGTTTTCATCAACGATTTACCAAAGCGCAACAGATGTAAAATTACATTTTCAATGTAATTTTACTTCTGTTGGTTAATTTCATATGAATGAATGAGACAACAAAACGATATATACTTATATAATTTACGGGTGTAGTATTTTGTGTTTAATAAAATGTTAAACTACATGTTTAATGTAATTTTACTTCTGTGAGTTAATTTTACATCAATATTTAAATGTTTTCATGTTAAGTTTATAATGGAACGAATTACAAAAGTACGACTGGTGTAAAATTATATTTTCAATGTAATTTAAGTTCTTTGGTACAATAGGTGAAATTACATTTTACTTGTGTGCGTTAATTTTATTAAAACATCTCATGTGTCAAAATAATCAATATTCTTATGAATTTACTTCAAGTGGCAAAACGATGCAGTTCTTGTTTTCCTTATAGATTAAATAATACATTTTCACGTTCAGTTTATATTTTGAACCATTTACAGAAGTGTAAAATTACATGTTGATTGTTATGTAAAATTATGTATTTAATGTAATTTTATATGATACCAAAACAACCAGTATTCAAGTACATACTTTTACAAAACGATATAGTTCTTTTTATGAGTGTACTTGAAGCGACAAACCATTATGGCGTCAAATTGTATGTTTTTATATGAATGCTATAAAAAATATGTAAAATTACATACTAATGTAATTTTATTTCTGAGTTAATTTTACATGAATATTAACAATCTACATGTTTTCATCTACGATTTACACAAGCGCAACAGATGTAGAATTACATTTTCAATGTAATTTTACTTCTGTTGGTTAATTTCATATGAATGAACGTGGCATCAAAACGATATATACATACATACTTATATAATTTACGGGTGTAGTATTTTGTGTTTAATAAAATGTCAAATTACATGTTTAGTGTACTTTTACTTTTGCGAGTTAATTTTACATCAATATTTAAATGTTTTCATGTTAAGTTTACAATGGAACGAATTACAAAAGTACGACAGGTGTAAAATTACATTTTCAATGTAATTTAAGTTCTGTGGTACAATAGGTGTGAAATTACATTTTACTTCTGTGCGTTAATTTTATTGGAACATATCATGTTGTGTCAAAATAATCAGTATGTACTTCAAGTGGCAAAACGATGTAGTTTTTGTATTCCTTTTAGATTAAATAATACATTTTCACGTTCAGTTTATATTTTAATAGATTTATAGAAATGTAAAATTACATGTTGATTGTTATGTAAAATTATGTATTTAATGTATTTTCATATGATGCCAAAATAATCAATATTCAAGTACATAATTTTACAAAACAACATATTTCTTTTTATGAGTGTACTTGACAAACTATTATGGCGTAAAATTACATGTTTCTATATTAACGCTATAAAAAATATGTAAAATTACATGTTAACATAATTTTACATGAATATTAACAATCTACATGTTTTCATCAATAATTTACAAAAGCGCAACCTATGTAAAATTACATTTTCAATGTAATTTTACTTCTGTTGGTTAATATATGAATGAATGTGCATCAAAACAATATAGGTATACAATCATACATATATAATTTATGGGTGTAGTATTACATGTTTAATGTAATTTTACTTCAGTGAGTTAATTTTACATCAATATTTAAATGTTTTTATGTTAAGATTACAATGGAAGAATTACAAAAGCACGACAAGTGTAAAATTACATTATTAATGTAATTTTATGTTCTGTGGTACAATAGGTGTGAAATTACATTTTACTTCTATGCGTTAATTTTATTGGATCATCTCATGTTGTATCAAAATAATCAATATCTTGGTGTGTAATTTTATAAACAAATTTTATGATCGCGATTCAATCGACTAAATTACATATTTTTGTTTTCTTTAATTTAGTTAATGTTTTACCAATAACTGTTCATTGCATTGTTAAGTTTTTATTTTGAATTTAGTTGTAAATGCAGGTGTAAATTTACAAACATAGTGTCGTGTACTTTTTATTTCTATTTTATTTTACATATAAAAGTGGTGTCAAATTTACTTGTATTCTATTATAGTTTGTAATTTCGCAAATAACGAGTGAAGACAAAACGACGTTTCTTTGTTTCCCTTGGCGCTAATATTTTAATAACAACTACTTGTGCAGTTAGTTATTATGGGAATAATACTGATATATCCTCTTGCCTTTAAGGCCACAATTGGAGCCTGGTTGAATACTAAACCTGTTCCGACTGATCTAATCAATGTTTCGCAGATGCTGCTGACCATAGGAACTCTAGAAATTCATATATTAAGTATGCAAATTTCAGCTGCAACTGTTATTATAGACTTAGGAATATATATGCACGGAGGGGTAAGTAAATGTTATTGCTAGAAGTTTCGGTATGGTACATTTGCATAGCAATAAATAATCGTCGTGTTCAAAGAGTGAGTTATAACTGGATTTACGTCTGTTTGATATGATTAAAACAAATGTATTAAAGACTTTTTGAAGTGTAAATAGACCTTGTAAATGTCTGAGGAACAAACAACACTAATA
>NW_019416443.1:550237-552102 GCF_000390285.2 Anoplophora glabripennis
TTTTTAATAAAACTTAAGACTACTTCAAGTATATTTCTTGTTGAGCTAGTTTTTTCGAGCAGCGGGTTGTTCCTCGGAAACTATTTCGGTCAATTAGTTATTTTGTAGCCCGTCTTAAAGTTGGCGCTAGTACGGCGTTTGTTTGTTTTTTTTTACGTTTCAGCACTTCAATCTGCTAATTTGACTTTAGAAGTTTCCTGAAAGTAGTAAAGACTTGTGATGGTACAGTAAAGTTTGTTTAAATAATAATTAGTCAGTGGAGGTATGTAGCTGTATGCAGTTTTAAATTCTACAGCATGTTAAGCAAAACAGAGATTTTTATATAAAGTAACTTATTATTTTTTTTATTTATGTAAACTTTTTATAGAGAACTGAGTTTTATTGCGATCAAAACAAATTTAATTCAATTTACATATTAATTAATTACAATTAGGTAAATAACGGCACATTATATAAAAAAATTTGGAATATTTCCCTGAACAGGAAGAAGATATTTTTTCTTAACAAAGAGTTTAAAAATTTGTTTAGTAAAAACAGCGGAAAGTATACCATGCTTTGGTTCCACGACAATCTTGTTTATATATCAAAGCAAATATTAGTTAATGTAGTTTTAAGCTTATAAAACGAGTTTCATATTGTAAAAATATTTAGTATGTAATAAAATATTATAAAATGTATATAATATGTATAATTTTTTAGTATTATTTTTACTATGGCAATATAATAATTTCATCTCTGCCAATAAGCAGACGCCTCATTTACTATAAAAATTGAGGTACACAAAAAGATCTAGTTAACATTTTACAAAAATCAGGTAAATATGCGTTGTAAAATTCGAAAAACAATTTTTTTGTAAATTTCGGGTGGAAATAATGTTAATTTCGTTAATACAATAGCTTCAATGCACATGAATTTTTGCGCTACCCCGAACAAAAAAAAATCATCTCGATACGTTCATTATTAACCGAGATATGGCTAATTTTTCCAGCTGCATCGACTTGAAGCCGCTCAGTTAGTTTTCTGCGCGCAACCAGCCGCGCAGTGCGCATGCGCCGCCTCGCTCTCGCCACTTGTTCGACTGGGTAATAGAACGCATCGCCGCTATCTTCTTTTTTGCAATTAAATAAGTAGTTGAATTCTTCTTAATGTTAATGTAGGACTTGAAAATATAGCTGTTAATGTATACTCTCTCCAAATTTCGGCTCTTAATATTAATAATTAACGTCACAGTGATTAAAAAAAAATGATCTCAGTTTCTGACCAACTTAGAACAACGTTTTTTTTTAAATTCGAAGAAAAATAGTACTAACTAAACTATAGATAGAGGTTACTATTTCATTTTATAATAATTACCTATCTTAACAATTTAATAAATATTAACATTTTTTCAGTTATTTTTAAACAAATTAAATTTGAAAAATTAAATTCTCAGTGAATGCATATGTTAAAATACAACTATTTAGGTACAAAAGCAACTAATGATTGAAACTCTATAACGCCTGTGAACTTATAGAAGGGCTCTCAAGCTTTCAAACTTTTTTTGAAAAATTCGAATCCATCAATTAGGAGAGCTCTGGCGCTTGTTTAAACATTGGTCGAATTTTTGTACTTATAAACAATTAAAATAACTTTGTGAATATTCAATCAAATCAAATTTTTTAAACCAGGTTTTAAAAGTTCTTGGAAAGACGCTTCTTTAAAAAAAAATAAGAAAAATTTACAAATACGTTTTCGAACAATATTCCGCAGAGAAACTTCTAATAGTATTTATTTCTCGAAACAGTTTTCATGTCTATAATGACTGGACACAACAAAATTTTTCATCGAAATTTTACCATTTCTCGCATAGCTTCGTCAATTTTCAT
>NW_019416444.1:0-24270 GCF_000390285.2 Anoplophora glabripennis
TCCTAGATGGGGCAAAGCCCTAGATGGGGCAAAGTTCTAGGTGACTACATTTTGAATTTCCTGCCATTTTTCCTCCGTCAAAAATGCTGCGCGCTGATTGGCTGGCGGGGAAGGGGAGGGGGAAGGGAAAAGGAGGAGGAGTGGGGGTAAAATTCGTCAAAAACTGCTAATATGAACCTTCATAAGAAAATACATGGGATTTTGGCGTGATACGAAGGTAGCCTATCTACTTATATACTTTAGAAATGCCGTACAAAAATGATTTGCCGAAAACCACCCCCCTTAGTGGACAGGTTTAGCTCACCTGTACCAACAAGAATCGACGGTATAGTTTCTAAAGTTATTATTATATGTGGTAGTATTGATTTATAAGTAATTCATGCTGGGTCAAATGATCCCTTGAAAATTTCCAATGGGCTTGTAGTCTACTATGACTTTGGACACGTTGTCATTATCCAGTCGATTTAGATAAAATGAACATGATCTAAAATTATTATTATAATAAATGCGCGTACTAAAAATAAATCAGATGGTAGTTTACTTCCATATCAACAGCTGTTGGTTATTAAAAAGATAACACAAATAAATACACCAGCAAACATAGGCGCGCAAGGCATTTTCTAATTTATATTTATTGGACTCTTCATTGAAATATTCCGAAAAATTGTGATAAGTGGTAATGAAATATTACCATGACTACTATCGCTATTTTATCGTTACATCAGAGTTCGTGCGTTTATTCCACTCGACTTTTATATTCCTTGTTTTAAATAATCGACCTGATAATATTAAAATTGTACTTGATAATACCTCCAAATATGTGATTTAGCCTTTGATTTGATCAGTATTATTATTTTATCAGTTTTGATGGATTAAAACAAAATTTAAGATGTAAGGTAGGTCTGTACAGAGACAAACTGTGGTTTATTGTTTTATTTCTTTATAATCGGTTGATCTTTTAGTGAAGACAATTACTAGTTCAGTCGCAAAATACTGAGATCATATAATTGAGACTGTAATCAACGGAAAACAGTCAAATAAATACTTCAAAACGTTATTAATGGGTCCGTCAGATTTATGTTGGTAATAAAAAATACCATAAAATGTAACTATAAAGCAGAATGTGTAATTTTCTCTAATAAAGTGGAATTTTGATGCTTGAAATTGTACTATATTTTATACAGGGTGTTCCTTAATAATACGAGAATATTTAAGGGTGTGATTCTACAGGGAAAATTAATGGTACCTAGTTTGCTTTATAAACTATGGTCCAAAAATATCTGAAGCGGTTTCGAAAATATTCCAACTTTTTCGTAAAATTTTAAGATCCCGTATTTTCGCAAAGGAACATTTTTGAACCATAGTTTATAAAGCATACTATCATTAATTTTCCTTGTAGAATCACACCCTTAAATATTCGCATATCATTAAAATCCTGTATAAAAGAAATAGAAGCAAACCCGAATTAATTTAAAAATTTCATTGCTTATTATTGATTCACATGATCTGAAGAAAAGTGCCAAAATGAACAAACAAGGTGTTAACATAATAATTGAGAATATTATAGCGTTTATCTGATAACTGTTTTGTTATGTGTATCAACTAATTGTATTTAATTCAATTTACACGATATTTAATGATAATTTATTTGGTGATATCACTAATTGACACACTCTACGTCACTTACTACTGAATTTTTTAAGGTTGTTACCTATTTTATATTAGTAGTGAGTTCCTTCCACTCAGACAACAAAGTAACTTCACATAGTAACCCTTCTATCTATGCATTTTAGAAGTAATTGTGTTATAAATAAATCACACAAAGCTTTAACGGATTTGAGAATATATTTCTATATTTAGCAAAGAATTTCGCTTTTAACATTCATCTTATGTCAAGGTTTCGGCCTTAAGAAACCATTATCAGCTTTCCTATGGGTGAAACGATCATTTCTTTAGCTTTCATATCTTGCATCTTAAGTGCATAAAAAAATTTATGTGCCGGAAAAGCAACGGGTATTGTTTATTATTATTATTCTATTATCTATATGTATATTTACTACATGTACAACAAAAATCATCTTAAGTGATAAATTTTATCGTCACATTAACATTGACGTTCAAGAGTGAAATATGTCCAAATATATATTTATTTGGTGTACAGATTAGATCGCAAATTAAATATTGCTAATGAAATGAATGGTGGTCAAGTTTTGATAGCTGCAAATCTATGTAAAATCAGAAATTCTGAATATGTAGTTTTTAATTGGACTTTTTCAAATGTTCATTTATTAGGTAGCTGTTAACTGTTATAGTAATAATTTATATTTATAGTTTTTTGTGTTACTTTTTCTATTTCTTGTGCTCTATACAGGGTGATTCACAAATGGTGACCAAAAATGAATCCTCGTATTCTTTGGTGATTTTAAGGGCAGTCTTTCCTATAAAGTTTTTATCTAGGACGCTTCGTTAAAAACACACAGGGTGTTAAACTTAAACAAATATTTTTAATTTTTTTAAATAATTTAAAAACTAGTAAGTGAAACAATTTGAAATTGGGCACATACATGTTTATGTAAACATTGTCCAAAATCTGAGGGCTTTTCCTAAAATTTACATGCTCCAGTGGCGGAGATATAGTACAGGGTATAGGTGGCATATTTTTCTAAATAAACGCCACTGCTTTACGGTAATAACCATGATATTTTCGGATTCATCTTTCAATTTTCTACAAATTTCTACTCTTATGTTTTTCGAAAAACCTGATTTTCGAGTAAAACTTAAAAAACCAACTGAAAACACTTTTACTTAAATGACATGACAAACACTAATCATTCGGTTATTTAATCGAATAAAGAAATTAATAACATTAGTCATCATTTTAATGATTTTATTTGAGTAAATGCTCAAAAATACCTCCATTTGCACAAACACAGGCGCGACATCTTTTTAATAACGGAAATGTAATTTACGCGAGGTTTATTGTTGCTTGAATCTTATGAAAAGCATTATTTATTCTTTATTCTAACTGTACTATTTTATTTAGAAAAATATGCCACCGATACCCTGTACTGTATCTCCGCCACTGGAGCATGTAAATTTTAGGAAAAGCCCTCAGATTTTGAACAATGTTTACTTAAATACATGTGCCCAATTTCAAATTATTTTACTTACTAGTTTACAAATTATTAAAAAAAAAAAAAATTTAAAATATCTTTTGAGGTTTAACACTCTTTTTAACGAAGCATACTAGATACAAATTTTATAGGACAGACTCCCCTTAAAATTCACCAAAGAATACGATTTTTCATTTTCGGTTACCATTTGTGAATCAACCTCTATTTAAACCACTATTATTGTTATTTTTAACAAATAAGGTACTTTTTAATTTTCAAACTATGTGCCAATAATACTGATAAAGGTCATATGTAACTTACATTAACATTATTCTGATCTAAATTCAAGAGTATCTTGTTTTTTACAATTTTGTGAAAAAGTTTTGATAGTAAATTAAGTACTATAATATCAAAATTTCGAGTATTTTGTTTAACCTAGTCGAACTTTTTCTTAAAAATATAAAACTAGCTACCCGTATTGACTT
Source organism: Anoplophora glabripennis (assembly GCF_000390285.2). Lineage (NCBI taxonomy): Eukaryota > Metazoa > Arthropoda > Insecta > Coleoptera > Cerambycidae > Anoplophora > Anoplophora glabripennis. The sequence goes on from NW_019416444.1 coordinate 3,599, forward strand.
GAAGAATTTTTATCAAAATAATAATGAATGGTCGCATCAGAATCTTTAATGTTGTAGGCACACTTTTTAGATTGCAGTCTGTTTATAAAATTTAAAATTATTTCATGAATATGAGACAATTTTTGCATTTAAAATGTTATGCGGTGTTGCCAGTTTTATCAGAATATAAAATAATAATATTTATTGTTCTTCCTGCAAACCATTGATTTTTCCTAGCACTTGCTTTTCTAGCACATCAATAGAAAATTAATTAAGAAAATGCCAGTTATGGTTTCTCGGAGCCGAAACTTTGAAAAAAAGTCTAAGACCAGTGTAAAATTGTTTGCAAAGAGTGAATGTAGACAATTATTTCAGTGTGTATTAAAAATTCAAAAGCTACAGCAAATTTTTCCAAATGTGTCGAAACCCCAGACATGCATCACCAGATGGCTCTAGAAGAATGAAATTACAAAAAAAAAAGTTGATTTATAGGGTACAAAACTAAACCAACAAACTTAATGGTATATACACAAAAATAATTGGGGGTGAGCCATATAATTTTTTTTAAGGCGATATTTAATGTGACAATTCAGTTTGTTCACTAGAATCTCTACGCTCATGACTATAAGAAAATCAGATACAGTTTTTTATTGCTTATTTTATTCCGTATTGGCATTTTCCTCTAGTATGTTCAATTTCGGAATTTTAGATTTTTTATGATATTTAAAAACACACATTAAGCTAAATCACATTTATTAAACATCTAAAACTGTCCAAAATAGTCTATGAATACAATTTGATTATACAGGGTGTTGGTACAAAATTTAAGGGGGTGAAAGTAGAGCTAAAAATAGTAAAAAAAGTTCCTATAAACATTGGTCCTCCGGAGCACCGTTACTCAGATATGGCCCTCCAAAGGGGCCTTATCATTTCGATATTTTTCAAAATAACTTTCTTTCTTATTAAGATAGCGGAATGAAAATTGTAGGTAATAATCATACCATAAGGGTCTTTAACTACCATAAGTTTAATCAAAAATTATAAATAAGGATAGTTTTCTTACTACTCTTATCAGAAATTTTTTGAATTTTTTTTATTCCTTTGAATTAGCAAGCAAATAATATTATTTTTTAATTAATTGGACTTTTTTCAAGTAAAAATGTATCTATTTTTTTTTGGAATTCTGCGTGGTTTAGTCAGAAATAATTATTTTTTAAATAATGTATGGCTCAGAACAGTAACTTTTTTTAACATTTTCACATAGTAGGCATCTTTCATAGTGACAGTTTCATTGTAATAATGATTGTCAGTTTCTCGTGCTATGATTTAAATTCTTATGTTTCTTTATTTTCTTAGTTGTGATCTTTGTGCTCAACTTCGCATTTCATTCGATTTTTTTACAACCATGCTTTTACTAACCGTGAATATGCCGATACTCCCTTTGAGGCGCCAGACTATTTCCATTACAGAAACCATAAATGTAATGCATATCGGCATATTCACGGTTAGTAAAAGCATGATGGTTCATAGTTGTAAAAAAATCGAATGAAATGCAAAGTTGAGCACAAAGATCCCAACTAAGAAAATAAAGAAACAAGAATTTAAATCACATCACGCGAAAGTGACAATCATTAGTATCATTACAAATAAACTGTCACTATAAAAGACATCTACTATGTGAAAATGTTAAAAAAAGTTACTGTTTTGAGCCATACATTATTTGAAAAATAATTATTTCTGACTAAACTATGCAGAATTAGAAAAAAAAAGTAGGGACATTTTTTCTTCAAAAAAGTCCAATTCATTAAAAAATAATATTATTTGCTTGATAATTCAAAGGAATAAAAAAATTCGAAAAATTTCTCTTGAGAGTAGTTGCAAAACTATCCTTATTTATAACCGATTTTGATAAAACTTAGGGCATTTAAAGACCCTTATGATATAATTATTACCTTCAATTTTCAATCCATTATCTTAAACAGAAAGAAAGTTATTTTTAAAAATATCCAAATGATAAGACCCCTTTGGAGGGTCAAACTTTTTTTTTTATTATTTTTGGCTCTAATTTCACCCCCTTAAATTTTGTACCAACTTTTCCAAACACCCGGTAGTTAAATCCTCTATCTAATCTAAATCTAATGTTACAGAAAATACATACAAAACAATTTTTATCTAAACTAAACTAAACTAACCTATTATAATCTATAAAAGTCCAAAAAATACAAACTATTTATGAAATATATATTAAATTAATATAATGCTTCGTTACTCTCTCACCTACACAGAAATTACAAGTATGAATATATTTTTTATTTACATTAGTATTATTGTTATTATATTTTTACATTACATTTGTACATCCTGTATACCTTCAAAGTTTGTTGGCTCATTTTCGTTACACTCTGTATTATTACAGCATAAAGATTTGAGAAAATATAAAACAATTCTCTTAAGAAACAAGTGTACAAAATAATCCATCTAAAATAAAAATTACTTAATTCTTGATTACATCTAATACATATTTATAAGGAGTACGTACTTCAAAAAATCACATTTAATTATTTTTTTTAGATTAAATGGCTAAGCTATTAATTTATATGCACTTGAAAATTATAACTTATCATTTAGCCTCTGCTCTTTCAAATACAATTATTATTTTATCTTAATAAAACATGAAATTTGTTCCAAATCTTAGTTTGCCCCACCATATGTGAGTAGAACGTTTTTCTTTTCTGTATTAGTACCTAAATTATTACAGTTCACAACTTCGCGATTGCATTCATAAAGATAGCAATTATGTTCCATCTGAAACTTTTATGACAAACTAATTCTGTTATCAAAAAGATTATTCCGATATTACAAATAAATCAGCTATTATCGGCGAACCTTAGTCGAAGCCTACGCATCTACATACTTAGTCTTGTAAATAATTTGCAGAGAATACGTTTCCGAAAACGGGCTTTCGTGATTATTGGTACGATCCGCACGATGTTATCAGCGAAATAACACGCCAAAGATCGAAACTGAGGTCATTCCGACAAACATGAGTGTCAACAACAAGCATTCGGCTGCTCCAGGAAGGGCACCGCAAGTGATATCCAGTTTGGAAGTTCTGCCGGAACTAGAGGAAGCTACTCTCATCAATGGAGCGCCAACGCCGAGTCTTCACGTCGACAGGAAGTTCCAAGGGAAGGAGTCGATCCTGTCGTCCCAAATCAGCCTGTTCGTGGAGGAGACGAAGCCTGACATTCCCGACGGGGGATGGGGATGGCTCGTGGTGTTGGCTGCTTTCGTGATAAACGCGGTGTCTGAAGGCATAATTTTTACTTTTGGTTTGCTCTACATCGAGTTCTTGAAAGAGTTCAGGGCGTCGAAGTCTGCAACTTCCTGGATTGGGAGTCTGTTCATGGCAATTCCTCTTCTTTCAGGTATCTTTTTTCAGTAATTAATATCTAGTAATAAATATAATAGACAAAATGTCAGCTGATTAATTTATATTAGCTTTTATTTTAGGTAAATATCAATCTTGTCTATGGCGTAATTTTTTAACATACCTACATTTTTGGTATCAATGTGTATATACAGTATAGTCTTAAAGGTTCTTAGAGACTAGCAACTCCCAACTTTTTCATTTATTGACCGATATTACAAAAATTGATATACCTTTATTTCAAGTCATCCTGTGTAAGAATCCGTTGGATTTATTTTTCTAAAATAATATTAATAATAATTTTTTACCATAGAAATGATCACAGTTGGCCATGTCTTTGAATTATAATGCGAATGGACAAAAAAGTGAGTTATATAAATAAAAAAGTTACGATAGTGTTTAGTCTTTAAGTAGAAACATACTGTACAACTTCTGTTAAACACCGACAAGTGAATAGCGCACATTTTTATGCAGCATATTAATGAAATATTTTAGCAACCTTTAATATGGATTCTACGTCACTAATCAATAAAAAAGTTATGACCAACATGTCTCCAGCAACAGCCTGTTGCAGACACAAAATGTTGAATTTAAAAAAAAAATATATCACATTTATTTAAATATTTCTTAAGATTCTTGAGGTAAATTGATGAAACTTGGTCTAATGACAACTAGTTATGGGCAAAACTTGCTAAGTTGGTACATAAATCTATCAACCAGTAGCGGAGACATTCGGAAATATCGTTATTTAGAAGCTTAGAAATTTTAGAAATAAGTGTACTTAATTGAATTTTGCATTTTTAAGAAAAAACATTTTTGTCAGTTGTCTTATACCCTGAAGTACAGTGAAGCGATATTGTTTGTAACTTGCTTAGATTTTCTAAAATGCTGAACCAAAAATTGCCCATATAAATGCCCCCCTTAAAAGCTTTAAATAAATGTGATATATTTTAATTTCAAAACTGTTTTTTCTCGAAAACGAAGTTTTTCCAGATACACATTTACAAAAACTGTTTATTGATTTGTAACATTGAATCCACCATCAATGTTTAGCAGAGTATATCATTAACACCCTTTATAAGTAATAGGCTGTAATGATGCAACGTATTATATATAGTTAACTAAGAATTTAAAATATTGTTTTGAAGGTTATTTTGACATTGGAAAAAATTATTACTTAAAGAGTACGATAATATGTTTATCTAACTGCCTACTAGTACTGCATTATTATTGCTTTGAAATGATAATATCACTTGATACATATTTTAATTTGGCCTATTTTTTAAATTATTAAAAGTTTATCATATAAAATGTAGTAGGATTCATTCTAAACATTTTATATAAAAAGAGCAATATTTGATAAAAAGTTAAAAAAATTTGTTAAGTTTCGATATTATATTCATAGAACAAGTTTAAGCTATGTGTCATCCATGAGCATATGCTGTCTAGTTAAACTCAAATTTGTTCATAGTTATAATCTTTTCTTATTACTGATAACGCTAATTCTATCGTCAACAATTTCTGTGTCAAAATACGGGAGGACCTGCCGAATATATTTCTGCTTACTCGTAATTTAGTCAGCATTTATCCGGTTTCGAAAAAAAAATTGAAATTGTATTTAGACAATGTAATCATACTTAATCTTAAAATACCCTTAATTCTTAATGATCATCCTTTGAGAAATTTATAACCGATATATCTGCAAAATTAAAAATTAATATTAATAGGTAATTCTTTACAGATATTCACGACTTAAAATGAATGACTAAAAGGTATTTATATCGTTTATAAGACAAAGAAGATTCTTTAAGCATTATCTAAAAAATTTAATTATACAGTGAGTTTAATTTCAAATGTATACAGAGTCAAATACCTATTTCTTCATAGATACGCAGTTTTCTAATAGCTGTTTTACATTGACAATTTATTGATCAATTAATTTATGAAGTCGCTTCATCAAGAAATTGGACAAGTGTAATGCACCAAATCTGCTGTCAAATAACTTCATGAATTTATTCATCAAGTTCTTGACGAATTAGAGCATGTTCTAATTTTCGTCAATTTCTTCGTAAGTTCAGAAGTACCAACCCAACAGATTTCCAGCCTCAGATCAGTAATGAGGTTATGTTATTGGAATATGTAAATAATTGTGTGGCGTCGTACTAGTTTTGCATTGTTTTACTGATTTGTTACTTACAAAAACTAATATTTATATAATATGTGTCAGAACGGTACCGCTGTTGTATCACTACAATTATGAATGGAAAGGTGACATTTTTGAAATTTATTTGCTTCTTTGATTCATTGGTAGAACTGATTCATACGTCAAAAAACTTGACAAAGTCTGTAGCAGTGTAAAACCACACTGTTTACCAATAAATTCGTGAATTAATTCATGAAGAACTTTGTCAATTTATTCATGAATAAATTGTCAATATAAAACAGCTATAAGGAACGAATCTATAGATTTTTAGAGAGAAATTTTGAATTTAAAAGTTTCGGATTATTTTGATATTCCATATTTTATGGAAAACTCTCATAATTTTAATATTTTACGTCAGCTTTACTTTTCTGTTTAATAAAAAAATTGCCCGTCAATTTGAAAATAAACCGACTAGTCTACTGATATTACATATCTTATAAAAACTGATCAATATTCAAAATTTTATTATGAAAATATTACTCCATGGCCATCGCTGACATTACTTTATTCTTATCGGCCATTTTGTTTTTTCGCCCTGGTGACGTCATAGTATGGTCGAGACTACTAATATGGTACTAGAAAGTGCACAAAGATGGTCTTTAAATAATGAACGAAACACTTTTTCTCTGTCTCCCTTGTGAAGAAAGTTATGGTTCTGTATTATGTATTCATTTGAAATAAAACAAAGGGAATAAAATAAAATTCGATTTTAAAGCTTATATATTCGCTAGGGTGGCCTTCATTATCCCCCGATTTATACCCTCTAGAAAATATTGTATTTAATCGCAAGAATAGTACGATGTGCAGTTAATGAAATATGTAGAAGGTCACCCAGAACTAATGGTAGGCCGTCGTGTACAGAAAAAGGAAAAAGCAAATACAGAACCTTTATAAATGATTACAATAATTCAGCTTGAAACAGTGATTTTATTTGCTTCACGTTGGCAACTAAATTTCGGTAAAATAAAATAAGTAAATTATTAAAACCATAAGATCTAGATTAAATTAAAACACAACATTCACCGGTTGGTGTTTGACGTAATTTTTCACGAGATTTTGTTCGGCCAATCAGCGATCGCATTGTCTCGAGCGTAGATGCAACAGTTTGTAATTGTTCATTGTAAACGAATCGTTAATATTGGTGACACTAAGATTTACGGATTTTTTGTTGACGTATCAGCATTTGCAGTGTTGCCTAATCTAGACGATTACGTGGCTTGTAATCATTTATGAAGGTTCTGTAGAAAACCACAGTCGCAATTTTTTATAGTATGATGCTATCGGTATTTAACTTAAAATTCTGTATTGGTAAGTCAACCCAATTATTTTTTCCAGATTTCATAAATATTTCTTATATCTTGTGAGTAATTTTTTTCTCAACAACTTATTAAAAGTATATTTCGATATCTCTTATCCAAAGAATATAAGAATATAAGATTAAGGAATAAAGGAATGAGTCAGGTTGCTGTGGGAAACAATATACTTTCAATGTGTGAATTCATTATTGATATAAATCACTTGACAACTATTTATCACCTTTTTTAAATTATTTGTATGCAAATTGTCTGTATTTGTTAAAAAATTAATACTTAATGGAAAAGTATATATGTGGAGCAAGCTCGGAAAAATTCTATATCTGCAGTACATTATAGATGCTAAATATTATATACAATAACATATTAGTTTCAACAGTCATAAAAATGGGAGGAAGATCGTTTACAGGGTGGTTAATTGTATAATTTTTACGTAAATTCACGTTTTCCGCTTATAACTTTTTTCCGTTCATTTCCACGAGAAAACAGTAAAGTACTTTTTTTTCGTCTTCAAAAGACCTACAAAACTAGCCTTCGAGAGTCAAAAAATATTGATTAGATCAAAAGTTATAAACAGAGGAAGTTTATTTGACTTTTGAATTAAACATTTATAAACTGCGTTATTATTACCAGAACGTTTTGGCATCGCATCCTCTCATTCCTTATCACTGTCTAATAACTCACACGAAATCTGGAAACGGTAAGTTGAATAGTTTACAAGTTATGGCCTTATAAACAAATTAACTAATTATTAGTCTGGACGATCCCGAGGATCTTCCACAATCGCACTGATTTTTTTCAAGGTAGATTTCATAATAATACGTTGAAATCTATCATTTTTTTTTTAATTTTAAATTTGCAACCTGGACATTTTTTTTATTTTTTAACCTTAGTTGCAAAATGAAATATACGACGCACGAGCGTGATATAGTTATAATTATTACATATTCGGAAAGCTTATGAAAAGAGCTTGAAGTTAAAAAAACAAATCGTCAAGATTCGTTGAAAAACAACGCAGTTACAGATTGTCAAAGTTGACGGCCGATTGTTAAACAAATTAGGTTAGTAGCGGTAAAAAAAATACTGTCATAACCGGCAACCCGAGTACTTTCCCAGGTAAAAATATTTTATTTGTGGATGTATGTTAAATGCATAAGAAATATTGTCAAAAGTCAGTGGGTCGCTTGATTTTCGGTGAGCCGTGGCGCGGCGGAAGGGTGGGGGAAGCGAACGACAGCGAGTCCAAAGAAAATGACGGTAATATTCATAGTCCTGCCGTTAAATAAGGGAAATTTGCTTGAAAATAATATATTTGACAGTCTGTAACTCCCTTGGTTTTCAACGAATCTTGACGATTTTTTTTTTAACTTAAAGCTCTTTTCATACGCTTTCCGAATATGTAATAATGTATAACTACATCACGCTCGTGCGTCGTATATTTTATTTTGCAACTAAGGCGAAAAAATAAAAGGAATTGCCAGGTTGTAAATTTAAAATTAAAAAAAAATGATAGATTTCAATGTACTATTATGAAATCTACCTTAAAAAAAAATCAGTCAATTAATTTGTTTATAAGGCCATAACTTGTAAACTATTCAACTTATCGATTCCAGATTTCGTGTGAGTTATTAGACAGTGATAAGGAATGAGAGGATGCGATGCCAAAACGTTCTGGTAATAATAACGCAGTTTATAAATGTTTAATTCAAAAGTTATAAATAAACTTCTTCTGTTTATAACTTTTGATCTAATCAATATTTGCTCGAGGTATAGTTTTATAGGTCTTTTGAAGACGAAAAAAAAGTACATTACTGTTTTTCTCGTGGAAATGAACGGAAAAAAGTTATAAGCGAAAAACTTGAATTTACGTAAAAATTATACAATTAACCTGTAAACAATCTTCCCCCCATTTTTATGACTGTGGAAACTAATATTTTATTGTACATAATATTTAGCATCTACAGTGATAAATTCAGCTTGCCAAAACAAAATGTTGCGTCCAACTCTATATTTCCTGGACTATAAGGCTTTGTAGAGACAAATGATTTATGTCAGTAGTAAATACATTCTTCCTTGTTTTCTACGACAACGCTGACAAAAACAGCAGCAGACTTGATTTTGACAGTATTTTTCTTCATACGTATCCTCTTATATTTTTTGAACGAGAAAATATATCGAAAAACTTTTTAATAAATGCCATTGAGAAAAATGAATGCTATGGAATTTAGAAAAATTCCACCAAAATGAAATAATATCATACCATACCAGTTGCCTATTGGCTCTATCCGTTTCCCTACATTTCTGAGTTTGTTCTGTACATACAAATAGGTCCATAATTTGAATTTTAATGAATTTTCTTGATAAATTTTAGGCCCCATAGCCAGCGCCTTCGTGGACAGGTACGGCTGCAAATCCATGACGGTATTAGGAGCCCTCATCTGCGTCACCGGCTTCGTCATCAGCTCCTACGTCAAATCAATAGGTGTCATGTATGTCACGTTCGGCGTCATTGGCGGGCTGGGTCGTGGTCTCTCTTACGTTACAGCCGTCGTTTCGATCGCCTTCTGGTTCGAAAAGAAAAGGGCGTTCGTCCTTGGTCTAGCTGCCAGCGGGGCAGGGTTTGGAACCATCGTCTTCGCCCCTCTTTCTACGTGGTTGCTCTATGAGTACGGATGGAGGGGAACTTTGCTTATTTTCGCCGGACTTTTTGCCAACATGTGCGTGTGCGGGGTGCTGATGAGGAATCCTGATTGGATAATAGAGGAGGAGTAAGTACCTACAAGCTATTCGCTTGCCTTGATGAATTGTGGTTTTATCCTAGGACATATTAGCTATGTGCGCTAAGTTCCCCTGTAGATGTTTTAGAAGTAGCCACCATCGTCTAATGTTAGAGCTACATAGAGCGCTAGGCTAGGTCTACACAGAACGCTATCCTAGCTACGTTCACGTTCGCATTAAAAATGTTCAATATGACGATAACACAGAGCTCTATGCTAGCTGTGTTTTGCTATGTTCGCTATGCGGATTAAAAATAATCACCAAGTTTTAAATGGTGGACACAGAACGCATAATAAGTACGCTATGTTCGCAATGGGCGAAAAAGTCGACGTATATTTTCTTTTCGGCTATATTACTAAGCGATATATAATTTTTAATACGTAGCTAACTAGGTAGATATTAGGATCACACAGAGGCTGCTTCGACGCATCTACTTACTGCTGCGAACATAGCTGCGTATCTTATGCATTCTATGAAATCAATTGCATTTAATACAATAGTGGTTATTTTATATTTTATACGCATACCTGAGTAACGAACGCAGCGTGCAAATTGACTGTCACATGTTTAGCTAGCGAACATAGCGCTCTGTGTGATCCTACCATTAGACGATAGACCTCGGCTATGTTTACAATATGCACATATCCATTTTTCAGAAGGCGGCAGAACAAAGAAAAGGAACAAAAGAAGAACGAGGCCAACATGGAGATCTTAAGAAAAGGCCTGCAGAGCAAAGAGACCCAACATTTATTGCCAAATGCCAACAGTACTGAGCGTGGAAATAATCGAATAATGTCGGAAGTCAGTCTCCCAACGTACCTCAAACGACATGAAAAGGTACGTTTGAAAAAAAATAACGATACAAATTTCATAGCATAGTAAACAAATATTAGTTAAGATACCAGATTAATTCAGAGGGAGAATCACTGTAATTCTATATAACTGATTAATTGTAAGAGGAATTTAGTCAAGAGTAATGCTAGTTAGTGTATGATAAAAATTCAAGAATATACTTAGATAAATATACTATCTCTCATAACTTTTCGATACAATAAGTACTTGAAGTTATGGCGTCTATTTTCTATCAGTTATTCAACACGACAAAAATATAACAAATTTCAAGAATGTGGCTTATTACAATAAACAAACAGATTTCTCGTTGGGTGGATAAAAATCTCTACTTAAGAATATTTAACCCAATTCTTTTATAAATATAATGAGAACTTTATTATGTAGAATACTTGGCCAAAATTTAATAGCAGATTCTCCGCTAAAAATCAACAAAGAATGTTCGTATGTGTCAGCAAACGCTTCATTTCTGTAATAATGGAAGCTAAATTTCGAAAAGAAATCGATTTTTCTAATTCCCAAAAAATTGCAGAAACAATTTAGTTGAAATTTCACATGGGGATTAAATATTTGGTTGACCACAAACGTATATGCTTGATACAGTGTTTTTTATATTGCCAGAAGAGAAATTTTATTAATTTCTCTTTAAATGTCGACCCACACAGTTACAGATTCTCTGTACCTAACAGTTATATATCTTATCTAGTGAAATCTTGGCACTATTTCCTCTAATTTTGTTTTTCATAACTCAACTTGTTTCTGAGATCAGTATCTTCATACACTTCACAAACAATTGCTATAAATACATGCACACATGTACCAATAAAATCCATAATGGCAAAATCTGGACTCCGAAGAGGCTAGAGGAGTATACCCACCTATACTCGAGGAAAATGCCATTAAGAGAAAGGAAACATTTATTTCTATCATGATGTTCCTCTTCCCATTTAATCCCCTACTGATTCATATTTGGTTATCTCACACTTTTGACAATAAACGGATATGAAGATCTGGGAATCTGAATTTGACCATTATGGATTTTTATTTGTGAACATACTTGAAACAAAATATTTATGAATATGCTAATTTAGTAAAAGATATTGAGTTGCTGACTAGTTCTGACTGACTTCATTGACCTAAACGTTACTTTAGGTGCCCGTAGAAGTTTTAAAACAGCTAAGCACGAACAAAGAACTGTACAAGGTGATAGTGGACAACTACCCCACATTAGCAGACTGCAAAAGCGAATCAAATGAAGTTCACAGCAGCGAAAACAAGGACCTACACCTGATTCGGAGAAACTCCAAGACCAAGAAGAGCCACCACCACAGTCACAGCTACTTGAAGAACATAAGGTTTAGGAAAAATTCCATGGTGTGCAGGAGCGCTATGCTCAACATACACAAGTACAAGATCAAAGCCTCGAGCTGTCCGAATGTTTACAGGAATTCTGTTACGACAGACGATGACGAGGAGGAAGAGGTAATATGCCATTCTTTTTATGTTCGATGTACTAAGAGATTTGAAAAATCTAACGAGACATTTATGTATTTATTGATATCATAAACAAAAAATGGAATTAAAATCTAAAAACCTTTACATGTCAGTCAAAAATATATCCGCACTGTGAATTTAAAAAAATTCAAATTAAGGTAAAACGTCAAAAATGTTGCCTTATACATATGTATCCAATTGTTATTAACAGTTTGGAAGGTACAGAATGTTGAATTTAAAAGAAAAGTAAAATTATTTTAGGCAGTGCCACATCTTGTGTCTATTTTTGGTCAGATAATGAGGCTATGAGTAACTTTTTGGTAAAAGTTTTAAGTTTACAATTGAATTGATTGTCTGGTAACTTTTATTCCACTAAAACTTTTATGATTTATTAGAAAATGGCATTAAGAGCATAAAATAAATAAACAATTAAACAAGAACTAATAAAAATGTCGACAAAATTGATAACTTTTAGAACAAATGCTAGACAACAAAGAAAATTATCATTACTTATTAACACATTTTTAAAATCAACAGCTTGATTTTCTGAAAAGTATACAAAGACGTGCGTATTGTTGTTAAAAAATGGATATTTAACGAATAATGAATTATACAAATTTAACCAAATATCTGTAAATATTATCTAATACTTGCAAAATGCTTAATAAATATTTGATTCTGCGTGTTAAAAAAATGTGGCACTTCTCAAAAAAATTCGTGAATTGCATCATTCGCACTTTTAGGTATCACATTGTTTGTAAAAAGTTGAGATCACTGTACAAGCATGATTTCAAGGGCGCGAATTTTCCGGCAGTTCCACTTGTGGTACTAATAACCCATCTAATTAGTTATCTAATGAATAAATTTATTTTGAGAAGTACTTAGAACGTTTACTGACAAGGTTTTTAGTCGGTAATACATCTTTTGTCTAAAAATACTAATATACATATGTATTTATTGACACATATGATTGTCATAAAATTTTATTTCAACAAAAAACTATTAATAACATATAAAAAAATGTAGTTTACAGATCAAATTATGATTTAGCACGTTATGTATTAACTAATAGGATATTTATCGATTTTTTCGATAAGAACATTGCTTAACGTTACTTATTTGTGGCATAACTTTCATTTTTTCGCGAAAAATTAATGTCTTTCCGACAATATAATGTTCACAATAATATATTTTTATAGTTATTCTAGACTAAACAACATATGATTCACTAATATCTAATTTAATTAATGAAGGAAATTACATATACAAAATTAAATAAAGACCGAATCAAAGTAAAGCAGACAATTCTACATAAAAATGGCCTCTTAACTTTTTCTTGTACTATTACAATTAACAGAGTTAGGGAGGCTAGAAGTTAAGGGAAGATTTCAGAAATTTAAAAAAAATCATAACAAACAGAAAAATGATTGAATTTTGTAATTTTTTTTTCAATCTGCTCTAAAATATGTAACTTTTCTTTTCAGAGAAATAGATATATTTTTTAATTTTTAATAAGAAAGTTATAACAAAAAATCAAATTTTTAATCGTTAATTTTAATGATTTAACAAAATTAAATTTCTGAAATCTTCCCTTAACTTCTAGCCTCCCTAACTCTGTTAATTTTAATAGTACGAGAAAAAGCTAAGGGACCATTTTTATGTAGAATTGTCTGCTTTACAACTTTCATGAAAAACTTTTTTTCTAGCTCTTACCCTTTTTGAGTTATCTTGAAAAAGCCCTTTGTTTTATCTTTTTCCACCCTTGGCCGGGGGTTGAACAAAAAATTACTCTCACTTATTGTTATAATATACCTTAAACTAACTCATATCAAAAATTCAGCCAAGTTGACAAAATTTCGATTTAAAGGCTTAGTTAATTGGACTATTAATTCCTTTTGTAATAAATTGGCAATATATTTTTTGGAAATAATCAAACCTTTACATGAACATACTGATTCTACATAAAAAATAGTAAACATCTATTCGGAAAATGTTCTTTAAGTAATTTATTAATAATAATGTCTTAATGGTAAGTATTGACATGGTTAGTTTATTCACTAATGTACCAGTAGACAAAACATTAAATATTATGAAATGTAAATTACAAAATAATAACAATAAAAATAAAACTACCTTAAAATGAAATTATGTTTATGTATAAAAACTACATGTTTTTGGGATGGCAATGTAGTCATTATTCAATTTAAAGTAATACTTGAATGGATTTTTTTTAAACGAAACTATTAACAATTTAAATAAAAAGTAATTTCATTCAAATATGTATAATTGTATATGTGTATGTTCAAATATTTTTATAATTTGGTCTTTTATTACTGAGGAATTAAATTATTTTTCTGGAAAATATTAATGATAAAGGACCAACTATTAAATTTACTTCAGAAATAGAAAACAATAATACATTAAAATTTCTAGATATATTAATTAAGAAATGGAAATTCTTTAGAAATTAGTGTTTTTAAATTGATATAAAGGAAGGAAGGAAATAGACTTTTTCAAAAGATGAAATTTTCAACAATGAATTGAAATTCATAAAAAACGTGCTAATAAACTTACAATGCCCTTGAAATTTTATTAACGTTTTTAAGAATATTGAAAGCAAAACAAATTCTGTCAGACAACAATGGCAAATTACATTCATAATAAAAATTCTGTATTATCAGAAAAAATATGTAGAATAACTACCAAATTTAACATTAGAACAGTTTTTCAAACAACTAATGCTTTATAGACTTTTTGATAATGCCGTTCAAAATAAAAAAAATTGAATTTATCACATACCTTGTGAATTAAATAAACATTACGTCGCGTCGGTGAAAAATTAAAATTGACGAAAATCCTTTTGGTGCAAGGGCGTTTTATTACTTTTTTAATATTTTTTCTTTCAGGTAACAAAATAGCCAATAAATAAAGAAAATATTATCTAAAGCTCTTGCTAAAAATATATCTAAAAATCATATAAGAAATAAATACCTTTTAGTTTTCAATGTTCCTAGTCTATAAATAATAATTTCACAAAAAATATTGAAGTTAACGAAATATTGATCTATTTACAATCGGATTATGATGATTAAGAAACGTATCTATTAATCTGCCATAAAACAACTATTACAGTTTAATTTTATTAATTCGATAGAGATAAAATAGTTGTATTAATTACATATCCCACTCGTATCTTAAGGTATTTATAGTATCCTTTACGTAATACCCTAGAGTACACAATAAAAAAATTAATACGAATAATAAAAATGAGTCTATATATAAATTTTATTGTTACTGACGTTTTCAATTTGTTTTTGGTTCATACTAGTTAACAAAGATAATGATAAGATGTTGATTAATAATGCCAAAATATACAGTATGTTTTATTTATGAAACTTTATGTTTAAGGAATAATAAAAATCATTTTTCAGAAATGGTACAAAGAATATATAGACATCCTTAAAGATCTAACGAACTTCTCGCTATTCTTGGAGCTGCACTTCTTCCTGCTAGCTCTGTCGACTATAATCTTGTTCATATGGTTTATAGTTCCATACTTTTACCTCGCCGAACACATGAATAGGTCTGGATACAGTGAATCCCAAGCGTCGTTAGTTTTGTCTATAATTGGATTTACAAATACCCTAGGAATGGTAAGTAATCGAGGATATATTTTCCAGAGCCTTTTTAACTTCGTTTTCACTACTTTCACATATTTTATATAAAATTAAAAAATATATATGCCATCGCTTAAAGGTGGATTTCTCATCTAAAAATAAAATAGAAATTTCCTATGAACATGGTATTTTTTTCTGAGACAACTTTTCGAATTAAATTTTATTGATAATAGGCATTTTTAACATTTATACTAATAGCTACTAAGCCCATTTTTTTATCAGATGTAAGGATGACTCTTCCGAATCATGCTTCAAAAACTGGCCTGCGTTATACAGGGTGACCAAAATAGCATGTCAAAATTGCCAATTGAAAAATTGAAAAATCTCTTTTTTAAATGCAACACCCTGTATATTTTCATACCATGAGATGCAGAATTAAATTCTCTACAACTTTGCTATACCTGCTCCTATACCAAAATTCATTAGTTTTTCATGAAATCTCATTTCTATGAAAAAATGCGAAGATTACAAATAGCTTATATGTAAAATAACGTAGTAGGCTCCTGTCAAAGGATAATCTGGAAAATTTTCGATTCACATAAGGTTTAATAGAAAAGCGACAGTAATAATTGTGAAATGAATTACTCTGAAGAAGAATTAGTAATTATGTTGTGGGCTTAGTATAAACCTGTCAGTATCAGAAAATGTAAGCAACCAATATCGACTAGAAAAACCTTTCAAGCGAGATATCTCAAAAACTGTAAATAATTGAATAGAACTATTCTACACAAAGTACCCTTTATTTTTTTATGTAGAATCCGAAAAAAATATAAAAAATGTGGGTTTCCATTTAAAAAAACAAAGTTGGTGTCTGGCCAGGAAAAGTGGAACACTCTGTATAGTTGAATATATTTGTAATTTGTACATTCCGAGAAATGTGGTAACACAGTAAAAAGAAAAATCCATATATTCCTCATTTTAATATACACGCTGTATACAAATTAAATTCAAACCGACCCCTACGAGGGGGTTATTTCCACCCCTAGGAACAAATAATGAATGTTAGTGCAAAACCACTGTATTTTATAATACCAAATATACAGGTTGTTACAAATTCGCTTCTCACTACAGAGACCTTAGAAACGGCAAGAGATACGAACTAGTTCAAATGGGGGCAATGTTGCGTAATCAGGGGACCGATATTATGCCTCTAAAAATCAAGGTGATTTGAATTGAATATTTGAAAAAACCGAAATTTTCGAAATCCGTTTTTGTTTCGTTTCAGCCTGGTTTGAGGTGATATTGTAAAGAAGAACATTTTTTCAAGGCAACTTTATGTAACGTTTCGTCATTCCAGAACCATCATCAACTTCATTTTTTTTTAAATACGGCCTTGGAAATTTTATTACATTTTTTGCAAGCCTTCATGACCCCCAATACTGTACGGCCATAGCCCGAACCAGATTCAGACGTTTTGTCTCGAAAAATTCTTCTTCAATGTATTCATTCCATATATCTATTTTTTTTAGATTTCTATGTTTTTTGAATTATCGTACACTAAGAGTGTCGTTAGACCCCGTGCAATCCACCTAGTTATTTAAACTGAATGCTTATAAAGACTTGCAAAAAATGTAATAAAATTTCCAAGATCGTATTTGAAAAAATGAAGTAGATGATGGTCCTGGAAAGACGGAATTTTACATATAAACATTGATTATACCATTCGATGGAGGACAAAATGTTTCCATGAGGAAGTGTTCTTCTTTTTTCAATATCACCTCAAACAAGGCTGAAATGAAACAAAATTTCCAAAATTTCGTTTTTTTTTAAATAAGTATTTCGAAAACTAATCATGTTAGCCTTGATTTTTTAGAGCATAATGTTTCTAAGATCCTTGTAGTGAGAAGCGCCTTGTAACAGCCTGTTGTGGGTTAATAGAAAACATTCCAAAGAAACATAACTTCCAGATTCAATATTTTTCCTGAATTTTGTTACCGCATGTTTTTGGGGTTGCTGATTACGAATCCGAAAAATCCTTGTATTCGTGATTAGCGACTTTGAAAACCAGGAAATAACAAGTTTCAGCCAATCTTCAAATTTTGAATGTTTTTCCAATGTTTACATCCGCCATATTGGATCCGCCATCTTTTATTCAGGAATTTTCGGATTCGGACTTCAGATTCGTAATCAGCGACCCCAAAAACCTGCAATAACAAAATTCTGGTAAAAATATTGAATAGAAAAATGCGTGACTTAGACTTGAAGGACTAAGTAGGAGCCTGGTCTGTAGGTGGTTTCCATGTACTGCTTTGTTTGCTATAAATAATTTTGTGTAGATCTACCTTCTTGTACTAATTTAATATCATACTGTGTTTTAGATCGTACTAGGCTGGATAGGTGACAAACTAAACGTTGCGAAAACCTACGCCATCTGTCTCATCCTGACTGGAGTATCTGTGGGAAGTATGATGTTCTTCACCGACAGTTTTATATTACTAACAACGAGTAGTGCCTTTTTTGGACTGTTTTTCGCGAGCTGTTTCTCTCTTACGCCCTCCTTGCTGGCTGAACTCGTTTCACTTGAAGACTTCACCATGGCTTACGGCTTGGTTCTGCTTTGCGATGGTATTGGCAACTTGACAGGGCCACCCTTGGCTGGTAAGTTGAAATGTATTCAATGAGTAGCTTTTGTAGATGAACATCTAAAGCTTTTTGATATTGCTACGTGATTTTTTAATTTCATTAACACATCAAATTTAAGAGAGCTTATTTTAGAGTGATTCTGATTGTTTGTATTCAGTAATTTAGTTATTATTATTATTGTTTTTGAGTTATTATTTCGGATAAAATGATGAATTACACTAACGATGACTACATATATGTATATGATAACAATATATGGAGCTGACGATGAAAATGTTGCACGGATGTTGCAGGATTTAATTCGACTGGACTGTTACAACCGACTCTAAAATACATATATTTAAGAAAATACAAAAGAAAAATGAATCAGAGAAAATTTTCATTAAATTTAAACCTAATTTCCAAATATTTTATAGAACGTGTACGCGAAGAAACTGCTCAAAAAATATTTAAGTTATGGACCACTCATTGTTTTTTTTTATTTTAGGTTTACTTTTCGACTTGACGGGGTCTTGGGACCAATCTTTTTACCAAGCTGCTTTCTGGATAATTATATCAGGAGTTTTGGTGGGCATAATACCTTACACAAAAAACAGAAAACTAGGAGGAGGTGAAATCTTGCAAAATAAAAATGATAATAAGAATAAGGAAACGAAGCGGCGAATTATAGTGCACTAACAAATTGACAATAATTTTAAAATCAGTGTTGTGCTATAGACCAGATATTTTAAAATTCCTCTTAAGAAACATTAAAACGATAAATTAGATTTATAAGCGAAGATTTTACTTACATTTCAATAAATGTTAGTAAATCAATGAAAAGAAGATTGTGTAAAGTGCCTAAAATTATATGTAGGTATATCAACTTTTATAGCAGCTAATATCAGTGAAAGTTGGTTGAAACAGAACTTGGAAACACTCAAATCGTGTTATAATGTTTCAAAATATTTGTAAATCGAAAGCATTCTATTCGAATCTGATTGCTATAAAAAATTCCCTTTGTACCTGTATATAATATTTTACCTAAATAAAATGTACCATTTATTCCTCTAATTATTATTATAAATCTCTCCTCCATTTATTATTTTAAATTGCCAGAAGTTCCCACTCTTGTTTAAAAAAATAATAAAACACAATAAACCGTATTTCTATCTCTATATCCTCTGCTAAACATGATACGTACGCAACAGTTATAAGTTTTCTAAATATTTTCCTAAAATCGGACAGTAACAAAGTAACAGTGGCGTATATACACCCCAAAAAATGGAGGGGACCTTACTTAGTATACTGAAATTTTAAGTGAAATTAAGTACATATTATATTTTTCACATTCTAGATTTAACTGAAAACAATAGGAAGGCTTGGATCCTTCCTGACCCTAACGTATGCCACTATTTGTAAAATAATTTTGTTATGCTGGAGTGCAAAATCAACTTTTTATATTAACTAATTTTTGTATTTATTGCGTGTAATATTCTGATGCGTATGGACGATAATGAGAGCAATTTCAATTATTTTAGTAAAAATATGTGCCTAAGTGGCTATTATCTCGTGAAAGAAGAGAAATTGGGAGTAGGTAATATACGTAATATACAGGGTGATTCAGAACTTATCAAAAAAAATTCTGGATGTACAGGAGACCCTTATAAATTCAGTTTTGTAAAGAAAAAATTCAAAAAGGGCAGTTCGAAAATGATTTAAAAATACACTTCTTCACGGCACTGGAAACTGGTCCACTGTAAAACATGACCTGGCACAATGCGACCGGCATGGCGGTGTGATAAAAACGGACAAAAACTCTCGCAAGGAAAGAAATATGTAAATATAATTTTATCGCACCTATTTTATATCGGCAAATTCAACTGCTTTTGCTTTTATTAATTAATAAAATTAATTTGTGTTTTTAAATAATAAAATCATTTGACACACCCGATGTTACAACAACAATTCAAAATTTTATCCACCAACGTGTTAACACATTTGTGTCCGTCTTACTCAGTTTCTACGAACTAACACAAATGTTGTCTTGCTTCACCATAACACAAATGCTTCACCATAAATTAAAACGATATCCATCAACTCCGAGTTGCTATACACGTAAACCATTTTTGACACTAACTACCCATTTTTGACACTAACTACTAAAAAACTATTGTAGGTGTTTACAATAGTACATATAACAGGTAAATACTATGGCAACGACGATTGCAAAATCCGATTTCAGTATTCGGAGTCGCTGAAGCCACGTGCTCTCCACGCGTATTGCGAATGACGCTAGAGACTACAGTTGTCCAGCTATGTAGTGGTTGAATGTACTATAACTTCAATAATTTTTTTCTCGGAAACTATAAGGATTTTACAAAATT